>NC_134398.1:181855334-182155334 GCF_050003625.1 Haematobia irritans | reverse complement strand
AAATTGTATTTCTATATAAAATTGTGTCAAAATGTTATTCTACGGAAAATTTTGTCAAAATTTTATTTCTATAGATAATTTTGTCAATATTTAATTTGAACAGAGAGTTTTGTCAACATTATATTTCTATAGAAAATTTTTGTCAAAATTTTATTTCTATAGAAAACGTTGTCAAAATTTTATTTCTAGAGAAAATTTTGTAACATTGTATTTCTATAGAAAATTTTTGTCAAAATTTTATTTCTATTGAAAACTTTGTCAAAATTTTACTTTTATAGAATATTTTGTCAAAATTTGATTTCTATAGAAAATTTTGTAAAAATTGTATTTCTATGTAAAATTGTGTCAAAATTTTATTTCTTTAGAACATTTTTTCAAAATTTTATTTCTGTATAAAATTGTGTCAAAATTTTATTTCTACAGAAAATTTTTTCAAAATTTTATTTCTATAGATAATTTTGTCAAAATTTTATTTCTGTATAAATTTTTGTCAATATTTTATTTGAAATATTTGATTTGAACTGTAGAAAACTTTGCCAAATTTTATTTCTATAGATAATTTTGTCAAAATTTGATTTCTACAGAAATTGTGGTCAAAATTGTATATCTATAAAAGTTTTTGTGAAAATGTGATTTCTATATAAAATTTTGCCAAAATGTGATTTTTATATAAAATTTTGTTAAAATGTTATTTCTTTTTTCTATTTATATAGAAAATTGTATGAACATTTTTATTTCTATAGCAAGTTTTGTCAAAATTTTATTTCTATAGAAAATTTTGTTAAAATTTTATTTCTTTAGAAAATTTTTTCAAAATTTTATTGCTATAGAAAAATTTATATCTAAAGAAATCTTGGTCAAAATTTTATATCTATAAAAATTTTTGTCAAAATGAGATTTCTATAAAAAATTTTGTCAAAATGTGATTTCTATATAAAATTTTGTTAAAATGTGATTTCTATATAAAATTTCGTTAAAATTTTATTTCTACAGAAAATTTTGTCAACATTTTAGTTCTATAGAAAATTTTTTCAAAATTTTATTTCTGTAGATAATTTTGTCAAAATTTTATTTCTATAGAAAATTTTATCAAAATTTTATTTCTACAGAAAATTTTGTCAAAATTTTAGTTCTATAGAAAATTTTGTCAAAATTTTATATCTGTAGATAATTTTTGCAAAGTTTTATTTCTATAGCACATTTTGTCAAAATTTTATTTCTAGAGAAAATTTTGTCAAAATTTTATTTCTATAGAAAATTTTGCCAACATTTCATTCCTGTAGGAAATTTTGTCAAAATTTCTGTAGAAAAATTTGTCGAAACTTTTATTTCTATAGAAAATGTTGTTAAAATTTTTTTTTATAGAAAACTTTTTCAAAATTTTATTTCTATGTCAAAAATTTTATTTTTATACAATTTTTTTTTTTAAATTTGATTTCTATATAAAATTGTGTCAAAATTTCGTTTCTATATAAAATTGTGTCAAAATTTTATTTCTACAGAATTTTTTTTTAATTTTATTTCAATAGAAGCTATTGTCAATTTTTTATTTCTATAGAACACTTTGTCAAAATTTTATATTTCAATAGAAAATTTTGTCAAAATGTTATTTCAATAGAAAATTTTGTCAAATTGGGCGTGTTTCGAGTGCTTCATCATATTTTTTTCTTTTCCATTACGTACGATTGTACGATAAGTTTTCAGTATACTTTATCCACATATTGTAATTTATCCTGTACAATGATTTGATTTAGTCCACCTTAAGGATTACTACTTTACAAAAGAAAACAGACAACTCACACCCGCCCCATTGATCTTTAATTAACAACTTTCATGGATGTGTTAACCTAAAGAAAAAAGAAAACTGTTCTATTGAATTTTAATTCGCCGGGAGTATCTTATCTTGAAAATGACAAAAACAACACTATTCCCCCTGTACCCCAAAAAGCTAATTGAGAAAAATGCTGCATTGAAAAGAAAAGACCATAAAACAAAGGAAAAAGTGAATGTTCCATAGTCTCTACATCAGATATAGTTTTTCTTCTGCATTGTTAAACAAATTCCATGCTACGCCAAAAGAAGATAAAAAAGAGAATTTCTTTCCGTAGTGATTTATGTCTTTTCAACGAACCGTGAAACAAAAACAAAAAAACACGACTTGAACTTCTCTCAAATATCCATCGCCTTGTACCGGCAGACATATGTTTAACCTTGATGTCAAATGTTTTGTACTCAGGGTCATTGTGACGAAGATGGTAAGAGGAGTATGGCAGGACTTTAGTTTGGAATTTTTGTTATAGCTATAAGAGAGAATTTAATGGAGGTCCTTTGTTTGGGTCGGTAGGTAGGCGAGACGAGGTGCGTGGGTAGGTAGGTGGTGAAAGTTTCACGTTAATCTTATGCGACATTCCCAGTTTGTTATTGCCGCCACTGCATTATTTTGTTTAAGATACTTTTTTCGATTTACCATGTTTTGAGTTTTGTTTTCCCCCTCTCCCTCCACTTCCATAAGTTTTGTCAGTGTTCCATGAATTTCGATTTATTGTCCATGGGGTAGGGTAGAATATCTCCTGTTTATCTTGAGTTTTCCTTGATGATGTGACTACATGAATATAAGCATAAAATTTCAATTTATTTTCTTTTGACCTAAGAATAATAAAAAAAATAAACGGTGAAAAAAGAAAACATTGACTTTATCGATCTCTAGCCATCGATTTGTATAATAAAACATTTTCAAAATAAATACTGTCACCGCCTCAAAAACAAAATAACTAAATATACGATAGTGCACTGTGGCTTGAAATTTTTTATATATGAAGAAATGGCCTTTTTTCGTCCAAAGCTCCATCAACGGAGAAATAAAATTTTGAAGAAAAAAAAATCCTATAGCAATGAAATTTTTAAAATATTTCCTATAATAATGAAATTTCCTATAGAAATGAAATTTTGACAAAATAAAATTTTGTGAAAATCCCTGTTTCCTGCAATTTTGACAAAATTTCTTATAGAAATGAAATTTTGATAAAATATTCTATACACTGGTAGAAAAAGTTTCGTTAATACGATGAATTTCTACGTTGTATTAACGAAATTCTTCATTAAAAGTCAGCCAACGTAGCATTTCGTTATAACAACGTAATTTTACGTTATATTTACGAAACACTTTATGGAATACATTTCGTAGTATTAACGAATAATTACGTTGCTATTACGTAGCCTTTTCGTTGTATTAACGAATATTATTCGTTGTATGAATGAAATTTATTCGTTGTATGGGTGCAGTTTATACGTTGTATGGGTGCAGCTTATACGTTGTATGAATGAAAATTATTCATTGTATGAATGAAAGGCGAACGTTGTATAAATGAACACAAAAGTTATATTAATGAAACCCAACCAATTAGCGCATTTGAGTGTAGTAATTGGTAGTGTATTATTTTTTGTTAAGATCTTTGAAATATGGTTTATATACAGTAAGAAATAATATTTAATGATAAATTAAGTAATATAATAAACATATATTGTGACTTTCACTTAAGAAAAAAAGCCTCTTATTTCTAAGATCAAAAAATGATAATCGTATCACCGTCCCCGGGGCATTTTCACTAAAGATTAAAAATGTACACTAAATTTCTTGCGAATATACAAAAAACACCAATTTAACTAACCTCACTCATCTATGTTTATTATTCACAACGAAACTGTAATGAGCGTGTGCACTCTTCAGCGAAAAGAACGTAAATGTTGTTAATGTTTGCCCATCAGACAAGTTTTCTGTTGAACTTTTTACCGTTTGTTTTTCAAGACGCACACGCACACATGTGCTTATTGCCATACTAAGATGTGTATGTACCAATTACATACACGCTAGAGAGAGTATGAAGAGACGTTTTAGAGAGAGAGAGTAAGGAGAGGCAGAAATACTCAAACTCCCATTCGTATTATTAATGAACATATTTCATTAATATGACGAAATATAACAATTTAAAATTTATTTTTTAACGAGCCATATCATTATATTAACGATCGATTTCGTTTTATAAATGAAATTTTCAATTCCAGTTTCAGAGTATATAAAACGACTGTTTAGTTTAAAAGTGTCCAAAAGTTACTCTCTATGTGCAAATGATTATAATAATTTCATCTTGGAAATTTTTTTTATTCTAATTCTTGAAAAAATTAGAAAGTTAATATTCGTAATATTAACGAAACGTGTTTCATTAATATAACGAAAAACCAAAACACAAAATTGTCTTTTAACGATTGATTTCGTTGTATTAACGATCACTTTCGTTCTTATAACGAAAAATTTCGTAATATTAACGAAAAATAATCAACGAAGCCCGTTCGTTAATAATACGAAACATTTTTCTACCAGTGTAGAAATAAAATTTTGACAAAATTTCATATAGCAAAAAAAAATCCTATAGCAATGAAATTTTTAAAATATTTCCTATAATAATGAAATTTTCTATAGAAATGACATTTTGACAAAATAAAATTTTGTGAAATTCCCTGTTTCCTGCAATTTTGGTAAAATTTCCTATAGAAATAATATTTTGACAAAATTTCCTATAGCAAAAAAAAATTTCAAAAAAATTTTTATAGAAATGAAATTTTGACAAAATTTCTTATAGAAATGAAATTTTGATAAAATTTCCTATAGAAATAAAATTTTGACAAAATTTTCTATAGCAAAAAAAAAATTGACAAAATGTCCTATTGAAATGAAATTTTGACAAAATTTCTTATAGAAATGAAATTTTGATAAAATTTCTTATAGAAATAATATTTTGACAAAATTTCCTATAGAAAATAATTTTGATAAAATTTCCTATTGAAATGAAATTTTGACAAAATTTCTTATAGAAATGAAATTTTGATAAAATTTCCTATAGAAATAATATTTTGACAAAATTCTTTATAGCAAAAAAATTTTGACAAAATTTCTTATAGAAATTAAATTTTAACAAAATTTCTTATAGAAATGAAATTTTGACAAAATTTCTTATAGAAATGAAATTTTGATAAAATTTCCTATAGAAATGAAATTTTGATAAAATTTCCTATAGAAATAAAATTTTGACAAAATTTCTTATAGGAATGAAATTTTGATAAAATTTCCTATAGAAATAATATTTTGACAAAATTCCTTATAGCAAAAAAAATTTTGACAAAATTTCTTATAGAAATTAAATTTTAACAAAATTTCTTATAGAAATGAAATTTTGATAAAATTTCCTATAGAAATAATATTTTGACAAAATTTCCTAAAGCAAAAAAATTTTAACAAAATTTCTTATAGAAACGAAATTTTGACAAAATTTCTTATAGAAATGAAAATTTGACAAAATTTCCTATAGCAAAAAAATTTTGAAAAAAATCTTATAGAAATGAAATTTTGACAAAATTTCTTATAGAAATGAAATTTTGATAAAATTTCCTATAGAAATAATATTTTGACAAAATTCCTTATAGCAAAAAAATTTTGACAAAATTTCTTATAGAAATGAAATTTTAACAAAATTTCTTATAGAAATGAAATTTTAACAAAATTTCCTATAGCAAATGAAATTTTTGACAAATTTTGCTATAGAAATTAAATTTTGACAAAATTTCCTATAGAAATTAAATTTTGACAAAATTTCCTATTGAAATGAAATTTGACAAAATTTCTTATAGAAATGAAATTTTGATAAAATTTCCTTTAGAAATAAAATTTAGACAAAATTTCCTATAGAAAAAATTTTTGGCAAAACTTCCTATTGAAATGAAATTTTGACAAAATTTCTTATAGAAATGAAATTATAATAAAATTTCCTATAGAAATAATATTTTGACAAAATTTCCTATAGCAAAAAAATTTGAAAAAATTTCTTATAGAAATGAAATTTTGACAAAATTTCTTATAGAAATGAAAGTTTGATAAAATTTCCTATAGAAATAATATTTTGACAAAATTTCCTATAGCAAAAAAATTTTGACAAAATTTCTTATAGAAATGAAATTTTAGCAAAATTTCGTATATATAGAAATGAAATTTTGATAAAATTTCTTATAGAATTAATATTTTGTCAAAATTTCCTATAGCAAAAAAAATTTGACAAAATTTCTTATAGAAATGAATTTTTGACAAAATTTTCTAAAGAAATAAAATTTTGATAAAATTTCCTATAGAAATAAAATTTTAACAAAATTTCCTATAGCACAAAAATTTTGACAAAATTTTCTGTAGAAATGAAATTTTGAAAAAAATCCTATTTAAATTATAATAAAATTTCCTCGCGAAATGAAACGTTCACAAAAATTTGTGGTCCACATTATGTTATTTGATTTCAATCGCCACTGCTCCGTGTTATATCCTTGAATATAATATATCCAATTGTTGAGATAAACCAAAATAGAAATTTTTCTAAACCACTGTTGTATATTTGCCTTCGGTTACTATCTGAGGACTACATCGGAAAATGTCTCAAACAACTAAACGATAGCAAAAAAATTTTATATTATTTCTCGGCAATCCTCTTTCTTATTTATTTCCACAAAAAAATAAGTTGCCATTAATTCTAACAGCAAATAACTTTATATTGTAAGACATTTGGAGAGTTTGCAAGTAGAAAGTTTATAAATCTTTCTTTAAAGGTTTTTGAACATTGTTTTGTCGTTTTTCGATGGCATAGAAATTGTCCATATCTTTTGGGTTGTCGTTGTGTCGTTGGTTTTCATATATTTGGGAATGATTTAGTTTTGTCTTTTTTTTGGGAAAAAATCTATTTCCTTGTTATCTATGGAAATTAGCTTGTTCGAAGTTGTTTTCTTTTAAACAGAAAAATTTAATTATGGTCATAGATACTACACCTTATGGATCGGTTGGAGAAATTTTTGGTAAAGGATTTTTTGATAAATAATAAAATACAAATTATAAATAAATATCTAATATATAATATATATTCATTAATCAAATTATTTATAAAGTAAAATTTCATTGTTATAAGAAATTTTGTATAAATTTTTTTTGCTATATTATTAAAATTTCATTTTTAAAGAAATTTTGCCAAGATTTTTTGACCCTACAAAATTATTTCTATCAATATTTATCAATATTTCTTTACGATAGGACATTTGGTCAAAATTTCTTTGCTGAAGAAAATGTTGTTAAAATTTCTTTGTTATAGAAAATTTTGTCAAAATTTCTTTGCTATAGGAAATTTTCGTCAGACTCTTCAAAATGAGCCATAGTCTTTAAGTCCGTTTTAATTTTAGTTCACCATCTAAAAATCACCACACCCTGTAGAAAACATTTGTTCTTAACATCTCTACCCCCCTTGAATATTTCTAATTCTCCTTTAAACGAAAAATACAAACAAAATACTTTAACTCCATTTGCCACCTGCAGATAATTATCCTTTTTTTTTTTGTTAACACTAATCTATATCCTCCTATTTGTACGAGTAGTTTTGTCTATCTGTTGTTAAGTTCTTAAACAGTTTTTCGCATAGAAAAGATCTCCACAAAGAAGTAACGTCTAAAAATGAATCCTTTTCACAATAAGCCGAGCTCATCATTGGACACACAATAGCACGCATTCATCTGAGAATATCTGCAAGGCATGTCTGTATCGTTTTGATTCAGCCAGAGTGAAGTGAACGAATGAATGGAAGAATACACGTACAGGAAACGAATTAATCGAACTTAAATAAATCAGTATCCTCTGACTTAATATAATACAGATAACAGCAGTGTGTAGTAAAGGGTGATTTGTTAAGAGCTTGATAACTTTTTTTTTTTAAAAAACGCATAAAATTTGCAAAATCTCATCGGTTCTTTATTTGAAACGTTAGATTGGTCCATGACATTTACTTTTTGAAGATAATTTCATTTAAATGTTGACCGCGGCTGCGTCTTAGGTGGTCCATTCGGAAAGTCCAATTTTGGGCAACTTTTTCGAGCATTTCGGCCGGAATAGCCTGAATTTCTTCGGAAATGTTGTCTTCCAAAGCTGGAATAGTTGCTGGCTTATTTCTGTAGACTTTAGACTTGACGTAGACCCACAAAAAATAGTCTAAAGGCGTCAAATCGCATGATCTTGGTGGCCAACTTACCGGTCCATTTCTTGAGATGAATTGTTCTCCGAAGTTTTCCCTCAAAATGGCCATAGAATCGCGAGCTGTGTGGCATGTAGCGCCATCTTGTTGAAACCACATGTCAACCAAGTTCAGTTCTTCCATTTTTGGCAACAAAAAGTTTGTTAGCATCGAACGATAGCGATCGCCATTCACCGTAACGTTGCGTCCAACAGCATCTTTGAAAAAATACGGTCCAATGATTCCACCAGCGTACAAACCACACCAAACAGTGCATTTTTCGGGATGCATGGGCAGTTCTTGAACGGCTTCTGGTTGCTCTTCACTCCAAATGCGGCAATTTTGCTTATTTACGTAGCCATTCAACCAGAAATGAGCCTCATCGCTGAACAAAATTTGTCGATAAAAAAGCGGATTTTCTGCCAACATTTCTAGGGCCCATTCACTGAAAATTCGACGTTGTGGCAGATCGTTCGGCTATTCATGATGAAATGTCAAAGCATACTGAGCATCTTTCTCTTTGACACCATGTCTGAAATCCCACGTGATCTGTCAAATACTAATGCATGAAAATCCTAACCTCAAAAGAATCACCCTTTAGTAGCAGTAGAGTAGCATGTGGCATCAGTACTCTCAGCAGCAGCAGAAGCAGTGGTAGTCGACTAGGAAAATCAAACGATAACAGCATAAAATGGTATAAAAGACAACAAAAACAAAAGTAAAACTATCCACAGGACATGTACACAAAGCAAATACACATCGATACACATTTAGATGTGCTGTATACAATTTTCCAGATACACCATAAGGCCATTGGTATATTAACTCTCACAAGTACTCACCATGTGAAATGTTGTTGTAGAGATACAGACAAACATACCATGGCATTGAGTACCAAACCAAAGAGCATCATCTAACTGTATTGTTGGCATAAATAGTAGGGTTGCCATTTTGGTCCGTTCGGACCAAAATTGGTCCAAAAAATTATTGAATTTTAAATTTGGTCCGATGGTGCGCACCAAATGGAATTTGCTTGATTTTGGTCCATTTTCGTCAAATCAGTAATTTTTCAAAATATTTAAAATGTTGACAAAATTTTCTGTAGAAATAAGAAAAATTTCTATAGAAATAAGAACAATTTTCTATAGAAATAAAATGTATAGCCAAAAAAAACTTAAAAAAATTTTGTATAGATACAAAATTATGCAAAAAGTTTGTAAAAATTGTATATAGAAATAAAATTTTTCGATGACTTTCTATAGAAATAAAATTTTGACAAAATTTTCTGTAGAAATAAAATTTTTACCAAATTTTTCTCTAGATATAAAATTTAAAAAAAAATATAGAAATAAAATTTTCACAAAATCGTTCATAGAAATAAAATTTTAACAAAATTTTCTATAGAAATAAAATTTATAGGGAAAAATAAACTTTAAAAAAATTTTGTGTAAATACAAAAGTATGCAAAAATGTTGTAAAATTTTTATATAGAAATAACATTTTGCGATAACTTTCTATAGAAATAAAATTTTAACAAAATTTTCTACAGAAATAAAATTTTAACAAAATTTTCTACAAGAATAAAATTTTAACAAAATATCCTGTGGAAATAAAATTTTAACAAATGAAATATAAATATAGAAATTAATAGCCAAGAATAAATTACAAAAATGTATAATACAAAATTATGCAAAATGTAAAATTTTATATAGAAATAAAAATTTGCGCTATAAGTTTCTATAGAAATAAACTGTTAACAAAATTTTCTATAGAAATAAAATTTTGGCTAAATTGTCTATAGAACTGGAATTTTGACAAAATTTCCTAAAGAAATTAAATTTTGACAAAATTTTCTATAGAAATAAAATTTTGACAAATTTTTCCATAGAAATAAAATTATGACAAAATCGTCTATAGAAATAAAATTTTGACAAAATTTTCTATGGAAATAATATTTCGCAAAAATCTTCTATAGAAATAAAATTTGAAATAAAATTTTAGACATAAAATTTTGACAAAATTTGCTTTTGAAATTAAATTTTGATAAAATTTTCTATAGAAATAAATTTTGGGCAAAATTGTCGATGGAAATAATATTTTGAAAAAATCTTCTATAGAAATAAAATTTGTCTATAAAAATAGAATTTGGACAAAATTTTCTATAGAAACAAAATTTGGACAAAATTTTCTGTAGAAATAAAATTTAGACAAAATTTTCTATAGAAATAAAATTTTGACAAAATTATCTATAGAAATAAAATTTTGGCAAAAATTCCTACAGAAGTGAAATTTTGACAAAATTTTGACAAAATTCTCTATAGAAATAAAATTTGGACAAAATTTTCTATAGAAATAATATTTTGAAAAAATCTTCTAAAGAAAAAAAATTGGACAAAATTGTCTATGAAATAAAATTTGGACAAAATTTTCTATAGAAATAAAATTTGGACAAAATTTTCTAGAAATAAAATTTTGACAAAATTTGCTATATGTTGGCAATGTTGCTATGTTGGCAAAATTGTCTATAGAAATAAAATTTTGACAAATTCGTCTATAGAAATAAAAATTGGACAAAATTTTCTATAGTAATAAAATTTGGACACAATTTTCTATAGAAATTAAATTTTGAAAAAATTTTCTATATAAATAAAATTTCGACAAAATTTTTTATATAAATAAAATTGTGACAAACTTTTCTATAGAAAAAAAAATTTTGACAAAATTTTCTATAGAAATAAAATTTATACAAAATTTTCTATTGAAATAAAATTTGGACAACATTGTCTATAGAAATAAAATTTTAACAAAATTTTCTATTGAAATAAAATTTTGACAAAATTTTCTATAGAAATAAAATTGGACAAAATTTTCTATAGAAATAAAATTTGGACAAATTTTTCTATAGAAATAAAATTTTGTCAAATTTTTCTATAGAAATAAAATTTTGACAAAATTTTCTGTAGAAATAAATTTTTGACAAAATTTTCTATAGAAATACATTTTTTACAAAAATTCCTAAAAAAAGTGAAATTTTAACAAAATTTTCTATTGAAATGAAATTTTGACAAAATTTTCTATAGAAATAAAATTTGGACAAAATTTTCTATAGAAATAAAATTTGGACAAAATTTGCTATAGAAATAAAATTTGGACAAAATTTGTTATAGAAAGATAATTTTGACAAAATTTTCTAAAGAAATAAAATTTCGACAAATTTTTTTTTTTTTAATTTTAAAATTAAATTTTAACAAAATTTTCTATTGAAATTAAATTTTGACAAAATTTTCTATAGAAATAAAATTTTGGCAAAATCGTCTATGGAAATAAAATTTTGAAAAAAAAAATCTATAGAAAAAAAATTTGGACAAAATTTTCTATGGAAATATTTTGAAAAAATCTTCTATAGAAATAAAATTTGGACAAAATTGTATATAAAAATAAAATTTGGACAAAATTTTCTATAGAAACAAAATTTGAACAAAATTTTCTGTAAAACTAACAAAATTGTCTATAGAAAAAAATTTTGACAGAATTTTCGATAGGAATAAAATTTTGACAAAAATTCCAAAAGAAATGAAAGAATGTAGAATGTAGAAATAAAATTTGAACAAAATTGTCTATAAATATAAAATTTGGACAATATTTTCTATAGAAGCAAAATTTGGATAAAATTTTCTGTAGAAATAAAATTTAGACAAAATTTTCTATAGAAATAAAATTTTGACAAATTTATCTATTGAAATAAAATTTTGACAAAATCGTCTATAGAAATAAAATTTGGACAAAATTGTCTATAGAAATAAAATCTTAACAACATTGTCTATAGAAATAAAATTTTGACAAAATTTTCTATAGAAATAAAATTTTGACAAATTCTTCTATAGAAATAAAATTTTGACAAAATTTTCTATAGTAATAAAATTTGGACAAAATTTTCTATAGAAATTAAATTTTGACAAAATTGTCTATAGAAATAAAATTTGGACAAAAATTTCTATAGAAATAAAATTTGGACAAATTTTTCTATAGAAATAAAATTTTGACAAATTTTGCTATAGAAATAAAATTTTGACAAAATTCTCTATAGAAATAAAATTTTGACAAAATTTTTTATAAAAATAAAATTTTTACAAAATTTTTCTTTAGAAATAAAATATTGTAGTTTAGTCAATGTATGGTTTTAAGCTGAAATAAAAAAACGACAACAATGCTTAAAGAACAAAACCAACAATAACAAAACAAAACAAATGGAAATAAAATATTGGCAAATTTTTCTATAGAAATAAAATTTTGACAAATTTTTCTATAGAAATAAAATTTTTACAAAATTTTTCTATAGAAATAAAATTTGACAAATTTTTCTATAGAAATAAAATTTTGACAAAATTTTCTATAGAAATAAAATTTTGACAAAATTTTCTATAGAAATAAAATTTTGGCAAAATCTCCTATAGAAATAAAATTTTGACAAATTTTTCTATAGAAATAAAATGTTGACAAATTTTTCTATAGAAGTAAAATTTTGACAAATTCGTCTATAGAAATAATATTTTGACAAAATTTTCTATAGAAATAAAATTTTGACAAAAACTTCTATAAAAATAAAATTTTGACAAAATTTTCTATAGAAATAAAATTTTTAGAAAAATTTTCTATAGAAATAAAGTTTTGACAAAATTTTCTAAAAAAGAATATAGAAATAAAAATTTTACCAAAAATTTCTATTGAAGTAAAATTTTGTACGCTGGTACGAATTTTGTCCAATTTTGTAAAAATGTTGGTCCAAAATAAAAATTCATTGTGGCAACGCTGTTACATAGCCACACACACACACGCAACAAAAGAAATTTGTAATAGTTCTGGTACTTTTTCTTAGAGCCCTGCTGGTTTTTAGTTTGAGTGCATAGTAGATGTGAGAATAGGTGTGTGTATGGGTGTTTTTTTGTTTCTTGGTGTATATTTGTGAATATTCTTCTCATGATCATAATCAATGATGGTCCTGTCCATTTCTTGTATATCTTACAAGTTACGATACGACACTAAGGATAACCCATAAAGGAATATTGAGTACAGACATACAGAACTGAGAAAACAATAGACATTGAATTTTCAAAGTACACCCACACACACACACACATTCATGTTTTTACTGACACAATAGAAAAATGTCATGTTGAGACTTTGCGATTGGGTTTCATGAGAATATTGAGTGTAGTGGATTTATGTGTATGAAAACTTTAAGAGGTAAAGTCGTGAAAGCTTAAGAAATAAGTCAATTTATTTACGAAGTGCTGAGTTTTTGTTTATGACATTCAGATGTAATACCTCTCTTTGAAAATCCAATTTGCAGTAGGAAGTGCCGAACATTAACAATTAGGAAAATTGAAATCATTTGGAACCAGGACTTGGTATTCTAATGAGAATTAAATCGGCGACTTTGAGTCCATTCTTCGACCATTCTCCTTTTTAAATTAAAAAAATTAACTTTCGACTGTCGAAAGCTGATTTAGCAGCTATTAAACTTTTTAAAAATTGAAAATGTCGGCTTACACCTGTTGCGGCTATTTCTAAAACGACTTTTGAAATTGCAGCTTTCCACTTTATGATGAATTTTCAGCATAAAAGGAGTTAAAGTTCGTATCGTAAAGCTTGACACTTTTGAGGTTATACAGTATCGGACAAAACATTTGCAACTATCGTAAAATTTTCAATATTTTAACATAAGAAAAAAGGGGTTTTACAATATTGGAATTTTTAATTTATTTATATTTTGTACACTCTAAATAACATAGCCCACCCAAAGTCACAGCAGAGAAAAATGGTGGGGGTCAATAAAGCCATGCTAATAAATGTCAAAAATCCTTATAGCAATTAAAATAAATGTTCTTATGCATCCCATAAATCCTTTCATCCAATAGGATACAAAGCAAAATCCCTATGAAGTAGTTAAAAGCCTTAAAAAAAAAACCTAAAAGGTTTTTCTGGGTAAATATAGAAACGAAACAAAAGCAAACATTCAATCACCAACAATTTGCCTGTAAAACAAGCAAACAATCATTCAAACGTGATTTGAATTATTTTCGTAGAAAATTAGAAAAACCAAATGGCCTGGTCATTAGACGGTTCATTGTTGTTAGCATTTTGACCCTGCTCTCTGCTGTATGGTACTTTCATAAATTCCAAAAAGAAAACGAATATTTATGACAATACAAACGACTTTGTACCAATGCTATATTAGAAAAATTTTTGTAATATTTGTATGTGTGTGTGTATTTGTGTGTATTTGGATGGGTTTGAACTAAATTGACCTTTTGCGATTGTCCTTGCATACCCAAGTTCTCCACTTTATAAATATGCCTGCCACAGACCCTTTTTTTGTAGCAATGCGCCAAAAAGGGAAACTACAAGATATCCTTCAGTGAAAAAAATTGTGAATTTTAATAACCTTAACATTTGCTTGTTTTGTTTTTGTGTCCACCATGGAAATGGTGCTGGTGAAGAGTTTTTTTTTTTTTTTTGTAAACCTATCATACCACCTCGAAATAAGCTCGAAATTATTGTCTACAGAATTCTTGTGCGTTTAAAACCATAATTCCTCCTTTATTACATTTATTTAGTGGACTTTGTTTGTCGGAATTCCAATTTTCTTTTTCTCTGCCAAAATATTTTTATAGGGATAAACAAAAAAACTAAACAATTTTTTTTGTTGTATTTCGTTACAGGTTGTTGTTTTGTGACATTTTATACCCGCCGTGCTGCCTTAAAAGCCCAAGATGCCCTGCACAATGTGAAAACCTTAAATGGGGTAAGTATATAAATATTGAAAATATTTTTTATTGTTTAAAAGGAATTGGAAAATGGCTTTACTGAATACGATTAGGCCGCTTTTCAACACATTTGGCTCACGTTGCTAAAAATGTTAATTGTACTTTCTTGGGCAAAATTTCAAGAAAACTCGGAGTGAAATTTTTACCTTAGACGATCATATCAATTCAAAATCGGTCTAATGTTATATATAGGGGAGCTATATCTAAATCTGAACCAATTTCAACAAAATTTGATTCACTTTACTACGATACAGGTGGACGGACAGACGGACATACTAGATCGACTCAGGGGTTGGTCCTGAGTATTATTGCCAAAGACACTATATCTTTATCTCCTCTCCTTCTGGGTATTGCAAACATATGCAGTAAATTTTAATAGCATGTTCCATACACAGAAAACAATGCCACAAAAATTTTTCCAATTAAAATTTTAATTGAGTTTAAAAAAAATATTCAATTCAAAATTTAATCAGAAAATGTTTTTTTTTGTAGTGTGGCGCAGGGTATAAAAATGAGAACTTAGTCGGGCTGAAAAGAAGTTTATAATTGAGTATTAAAAAAATATTCAATTCAAAATTTAATCAGAAAATGTTTTTTTTTTGTGTAGTGTGGCGCAGGGTATAAAAATGAGAACTTAGTCGGGCTGAAAAGAAGTTTATAAGACAAACCATTAATTTCGCCTAGCTGAACATAATTGCCGAAAATTAAATAAGCTAAAATCACCTTAATTCAAAAATCGCATTAATTCAATCAGGCTGAATAAATCTCACTAAATAGTCAGCCTGAATAAACAGTTATCGCGAAATTAAAATTAATTTCAGAAGGTTTTTGGCAATCGTTGAAATGTTTTAAGCGCCGCCGTGTTTAACTCGTGATGGTAGGCCTGTCAACACGGTTGCCACTCGAGCCACAAGTAATCTACCAAAATTGGGAGAATATGTTCCAAAAAAAAAAAAACAAAAAAATCTTTTTTTCCAAAATTTTATTTCTATAGAAAATTTTTTCAACATGTTTTTGTTTCATAGAAAATTTTGTGAAAATTTTATTTTTCTAGAAAATTTTGTCAAAATTTTATTTTTCTAGAAAATTTTGTCAAAATTTTATTTTTTTTTTAAATTTTATTTTTATTGAAAATTTTGTAAAAATTTTATTTTTATAGAAAATTATGTCAAAATTTTAACTTTATAGATAATTTTGTTAACATTTTATTTGTATAGAAAATTGTTTTAAAATTGTAGTTTTATAAGAAATTTTGTTAAATTTCTTTTTCTATAGAAAATTTTAAAAAATTTTATTTTTATAGAAAATTTTCCCAAAATTTTGTTTTTATAGAAAAGTTTGTCGAAATTTTATGTTTAGAGAAAATTTTGTCAAAATTTTATTTCTATAGAAAATGTTGGCAAAATTTTATTTCTATAGAAAATTTTGCCACAACTTTGTTTCTATAGAAAATTTTGTCAATATTTTTTTCTATAGAAAATGTTGTCAAAATTTTATTTGTATAGAAAATTTTGTCAAAACTTTGTTTCTATAGAAAACTTTGTCAAAATTTTATTTCTATGAAAAACATTTGTCAAAATTTTATTTCTATACAAAACTTTGTCAACATTTTATTTCTATGAAAAAAATTTGTCAAAATTTTATTTATATAGAAAATTTTGTCAAAATTTTATTTCTATAGAAAATTGTGTCAAAATTTTATTTCTATAGAAAATTGTGTCAAAATTTTGTCAAAACTTCGATTCTATAGAAAAATTTTTCAAAATTGTGTTTCTATAAAAAAAAAAAAAAAACTATGTCAAAATTTTATTTCTATGGAAAAGTTATGTCAAATTTTGTTTCGATAGGAAATTTTGCCAAATTTTTGTTTCTATAGAAAAAATTTTGTCCAAATTTTATTTTTATTGAAAATTTTGTCAAAATTTTATTTGTATACCAAATTTTATTTTTATAGAAAATTTTGTCAACATGTTATTTTTATAGAAACTTTTGTCACAATTTTATTTCTGCAGAAAAATTTTGTTTTTATATAAAATTATGTCACAATTTGGTTTCTATAGAAAATTTTATAAAAATTTTATTTCTATAGAAAATTTTGTTAACATTTTATTTCTATAGAAAATTTTGTCAAAACTTTGTTTCTATAGAAAATTTTGTCAAAACTTTGATTTTCTAGATTATTTTGTTTCTATAGAACAAAATTTGTCAAAATTTTATTTTTATGGAAAACTTTGGTCAAAATTTCATTTCTATAGAAAATTTTGTCAAAATTTCATTTCTATGGAAAACTTTTGTCAAAATTTTATTTCTATAGAAAATTTTGTCAAAATTTTATTTCTATAGAAAATTTTGCCAAAATTTTATTTCTATAGATATGTTTTCAAAATTTTATTGCGATAGAAAATTTTACCAAAACTTCTATATTTCTATAGAAAATTTTGTCAAATTTTTTTTTTCTGTAGAAAAATTTTGTCAAAATCTTTTATGAATTATTTCTTTCCAGATTCTACCAAAACATTAAGATATCTAGCAATCTACCAAGCAATAAACTATCTACCATTTTTGGTAGAATTTTACCAACTGTGGCAACCGTGTTTATAAGTCTGACTTGGGTTTTCTGAATAGATCGCTTTTTTACAAACTACTCCTACAGACTTTTCCAACAGAAAAGAATAATTCAGTTTTGCCGGATAAAGTATATTTAGTTTGGCTGAACAAAAACCTTACATCAGTGACTACAGGGTGTCTGATATGTGATGCAACAAATACTATAGTTTTTAATTTTTACATTGGCTATTTCTGGCACGAATTATGACCTTCAAACGGCCAACAGAACCATCGTACGCTGACCAAATTGGTTATGAATGACATCTTGGCTCATTTCCGGTTAAGCATTGTCTTGAGATGATTTACACTTTTGTATTTTGTAGTTTCCACCTTAATCTCCAAAATGCTTCAAAATTCTTAAAAGTCGAACGGATTGAGATTCAAAAATTTTTGTGGCCTTTGTACGTTAGAAATGAACTTCCTTTTTAAGCCATTCTTGGATTATGAGTGTGTTCGTGCTAAGTCTTGTTGGATAGATTGAAATAATAGCAATCTGAAGTTGGTTAAAATACATGTCAGCTAAACTGTATATGGAAATGTAGAATACTATGTGCTTACTTAATAAATAATACTTACATTTGCCTCTCTGACTAAATTAAAACAAAAACCTCCAAGCGCCTTATGTCGTCTCTTGTATAAAGAAATTAATAATTTTTAAATCTTTTAATTGTTTCCCTTGAAATGTCTTTGTCCCTGCATTAAATTAATAATTTAACAAACTGTACTTCCTTTCCATAAAATGAATACATTTGACCCTTTGTATCTCTTTCCTTCCGATTTTGAGACTCCCAACACTTTTTTTTATACAAATCGCCTTAAAACCCTGACCCAAAAAAATGCTTGACTGTTAAAAAATTTATGCTTGTTTGTCTTATTTCTTGCAGACATCCGCTGTGGGTTAATTTATGTTATTTGCTGTTGTTGTTGTTGTGGTTGCGGCCATTTTACTTTAACAAATTTATGTTCTTGGATTTAGTTGTCCTTTTTTTTTCCAAATTTTCCTCTTTATGTATGACGCAAAACCCAGGCTGTACAGAGTAAGCTCAAGAATAATTAATAACGGCAAGGATTTAGATTTTGGGTTTTTTCGCCTTTTTTGTGTTTCTCGCTTATATTCGCTAAATTATTACTAATTGGGTTCTTAAGCGCCAGTAATTACAAAGGCAAGTGGTTCTTTAAAAATTTATAATGAAAATTCGAACAGAGAGAAACTTTTCCTGAAATCATAATAAATTCTGTGATATGGTCAACATGTGTTTTGAAAATGATCGAAAGCAATTGGGTTCAGGAAGGATAAAGCAGATTATTGTGGACATTTGTTGCTGAATAAGCATTTTCATAGGAAAATTTTAATGCGGCCGGGATGAAAAAGATTTTCTATAGGATAATGAAGAAGTTTTTCTATGGGAAAAATTCAATTCAATTTTGCGGAATAAGTTTTTCTGTAGGAAAACTGCAATTCAACCTTGCTGAATAAGAATGTCTGTAGGAAAACTGCAATTCGGTCTAGCTGAATAAGTTCTTCTATAAATAAACTTCAATTCAGTGCGGCTGAATACATTTTTTTTATACGAAAACTTCAATTCAGTCTGGCTGAATAAGTTTTTCTATAGGAAACTTTCAATTCAGTGTAGCTGAATAAGTTTTTCTATAGGAAAACCTCAATTCAATCTGGCTGAATAAGTTTTTCTATAGGAAAACTTCAATTCAATCTGGCTGAATAAGTTTTTCTATAGGAAAACTTCAATTCAGTCTGGCTGAATAAGTTTTTCTATAGGAAAACTTCAATTCAGTGTGGCTGAATAAGTTTTTCTATAGGAAAACTTCAATTCAATCTGGCTGAATAAGTTTTTCTATAGGAAAACTTCAATTCATTCTGGATGTATAATTTTTCTATAAGTAAACTTCAATTCAATCTGGCTGAATAAGTTATTCTATAGGAAAACTTCAATTCAGTCTGGCTGAATAAGTTTTTCTATAGGAAAACTTCAGTGTGGCTGAATAAGTTTTTCTATAGGAAAACTTCAATTCAATCTGGCTGAATGAGTTTTTCTATAGGAAAACTTCAATTCAGTCTGGCTGAATAAGTTTTTCTATAGGAAACTTTCAATTCAGTGTGGCTGAATAAGTTTTTCTCAATTTAATCTGGCTGAATAAGTTTTTCTATAGGAAAACTTCATTCTGAATGTATAACTTTTTCTATAAGTAAACTTCAATTCAGTGTGGCTGAATAAATTTTTCTATAGGAAAACTTCAATTCAGTCTGGCTGAATAAATGTTTCTATAGGAAAACTTCAATTCAGTCTGGCTGAATAAGTATTTCTATAGGAAAACTTCAATTCAGTCTTGCTAAATAAGTTTTTCTATAAGTAAACTTCAATTCAGTGTAGCTGAATAAACTTTTCTATAGGAAAACTTCAATTCAGTGTGGCGGCATAATTTTTTTGTTTAGGAAAACTTTAATTCGGTCTGGCTCAATAAGTTTTTCTATAGGAAAACTTCAATTCAATCTGGCTGAATAAGTTTTTCTATAGGAAAACTTCAATTAATTCTGGATGTATAACTTTTTCTATAAGTAAACTTCAATTCAGTGTGGCTGAATAAATTTTTCTATAGGAAAACTTCAATTCAGTGTGGCTGAATAAGTTTTTCTATAGGAAAAACTCAATTCAATCTGGCTGAATAAGTTTTTCTATAGGAAAACTTCAACTCAATCTGGCTGAATAAGTTTTTCTATAGGAAAACTTCAATTCAATCTGGCTGAATAAGTTTTTCTATAAGTAAACTTCAATTCAGTGTGGCTGAATAAGTTTTTTTTTTAGGAAAACTTTAATTCAGTTTGGCTGAATAAGTTTTTCTATAGGAAAACTTCAATTCAGTGTGGCTGAATAAGTTTTTCTATAAGTAAACTTCAATTCAGTGTGGCTGAATAAGTTTTTTTTAGGAAAACTCTAATTCAGTTTGGCTGAATAAGTTTTTCTATAGGAAAACTTCAATTCATTCTGAATGTATAACTTTTTCTATAAGTAAACTTCAATTCAGTGTGGCTGAATAAATTTTTCTATAGGAAAACTTCAATTCAGTCTGGCTGAATAAGTTTTTCTATAGGAAAACTTCAATTCAGTGTGGCTGAATAAGTTTTTCTATAGGAAAACTTCAATTCAATCTGGCTGAATAAATTTTTCTATAAATTCACTTCAATTCAGTGTGGATGAATAAGTTTTTCTATAGGAAAACTTCAATTCAGTGTGGATGAATAAGTTTTTCTATAGGAAAACTTCAATTCAATCTGGCCGAATAAGTTTTTCTATAGGAAAACTTCAATTCAGTCTGGCCGAATAAGTTTTTCTATAGGGAAACTTCAATTGAGACTATAAAAAAACTTCATTTCAGGCTGGCTAAGTGAATTTATCCATAGGAAAACTTTAATTTAGCCTAGGAGAATTAAGTGCTCGTAATTACATCCTTTCTGAAAGAAATCAGATATACTAACACTTGCACCATGGCTTGATTTATATTCCATTAGATACTTTCGTTTAAGAAAAATGCCTATATCACTTATTTAAAACTAAGTATATTTCCATTAGTGTGGGGGGCTTTATGACATCAGCCTTTTTAGCTAGCAATATGTGACTAAGTTAATTACATCCAAAGTGCATTACATGGTTTTTTTCTCGGCCTTAGCTTTTAGCTTGCCGAGCAATCCATTATATTGGAAAATAGAACATGCTACCAAATGGTACCCTGGCTATTCCTATGGCTACACTCGCAACATGCAACATGCACACCACGGGATTATTGTGTTAATCACATTTGAAAAATGATTCTAATACAATGAACGATTATTTTTCTATGTTGTTTGAAAACAGGCTCAGATTCAGCCTGAAATGTGAAGAAATTGAATTACTTTGAACCCCAAGCGCCTCTTGGCTAAAGCCTTCTTGTTGTATGTGTTCCGCTGCACAAGCAATGACCCACTTTTGATTATTCGTGATGGCAGCTGCTGCAACATTTCTCATAAAAATCCTATTATTTAATAAAGGAAGAAGAGAACATTTATCAAAGTAATCAGAATAGTGTCCTGGTTACGAAATAGCAATATTTTATAAAACTCGAAGGAGATGATAGAACCGTTCGTTTGGAGATAGCTATATGATATCCTGAACCCTTGTGATTTGTATAGTTTGAAAGGAGCTTTATCCAGCATGCTTTATTCAAGAATCAAGCCTCTCAACAGAAAAAAAAAAATAAATAATTTAAACTGAATATATGGAATTTTTCCCCTGTAGCCTAGAGCCTATGGAAATGAAATTTTGAAAAAACTTCCTCTATAAATGAAATTTTGAAAAAATTTTCTATAGAAAAAAAAATTTTTGCAAAATTTTCTATAGAAATAAAATTTTGACAAAATTTCCTATAGAAATGAAAATTTGGCGAAATTTCCTATAGAAAGGAAATGTTCACAAAATTTCCGATAAAAATGAAATTTTGACAAAATTTCGTATAGAAATGAAATTTTGGCAACATTTTCTACAGAAATGGAATTTTTACAAAATTTCTATTAGAAATGAAATTTTGACAAAATTCCCTCTGGCAAAGAAATTTTGACAAAATTTTCTATAGAAATGACATTTTGACCAAATTTCCTATAGACAGGAAATGTTCACAAAATTTCCTAAAAAAAATGAAATTTTGACCAAATTTCCTATAGAAATTAAACTTTGACAAAATTTTCTAAAAAAAATGAAATTTTAAGGAAATTTCCCAAAAAATTATAGGCAAAAGTACGTATAAAAATTATTTTTTTTTGCAAAACTTCCTATAGAAATTGAAATTTGTCCACATTTTCTAAAGAAATGTAATTTTGACAAAATTTCTTATAGAAATGAAAGTTTGACAAAATTTCCCTTTAGAAATGGCATTTTAACAAAATTTCCAATAGAAATTAAATTTAGTCAAAATTTGCTATAGAAATGAAATTTTGACAAAAATTTCCTATAGAAATGAAATTTTCACAAAATTTCCATAGAAATGAAATTTTGACAAAACTTTATATTGAAATGAAATTTTGACAAAATTTCCTATAGAAATTAAATTTAGTCAAAATTTGCTATAGAAATTAAATTTAGTCAAAATTTGCTATAGAAATAAAATTTTGACAAAAATTTCCTATTGAAATGAAATTTTCACAAAATTTCCATAGAAATGACAAAGTTTGCTATAGAAATGAAATGTTGACCAACTTTCTTATAGAGATGAAATTTTGTGGAATTTTCTTAGAAATGAAATTTTGACAAAATTTGCTACAGAAATGGAATGTTGACCAACTTTCCTATAGAGATGAAATTTTGACAAAATTTCCTATAAAGATGAAATCTTTGCAAAATTTCCTATGGAAATGAAATTTTGATAAAATTTCCCTATAGAAATGACAAAATTTGCTATAGAAATGAAATGTTGACCAACTTTCCTATAGAGATGAAATTTTGTGGAAATTTCCTAGAAATGAAATTTTGAAAAATTTTCTATAGAAATGAAATGTTGACCAACTTTCCTATAGAGATGAAATTTTGACAAAATTTCCTATAGAGATGAGATATTTGCAAAATTTCCTATGGAAATGAAATTTTGACAAAATTTCCCCATAGAAATGACATTTTAACAAAATTTCCTATAGAAATTAAATTTAGTCAAAATTTTTGTCACAATTTCATTTCTATAGCAAATGAAATTGTGACAAAAAATTCCTATAGAAATGAAATTTTCACCAAATTTCCTAGAAATGAAATTTTGACAACATTTCCTATTGAAATGAAATTTTGACAAAATTTCCTATTAAAATGAAATTTTGGTAAAATTTCTTATAGAAATGAAATTTTGACAAAAATGTCCTATAGAAATTAAAATTTTAGAAAATTTCCATAGAAATTAAAATTTTAGAAAATTTCCATAGAAATGAAGTTTAGGAAAACTTTCCTATTGAAATGAAATTTTGACAAAATTTCTATAGAAATTAAATTTTGTAAAAAGTTGCTATAGAAATGAAGTTTTGACAAAAATTTCCTATAGAAATGAAATTTTGACAAAATTTTCCTATAGAAATGAAATTTTGACAAAAATTTCCTATAGAAATGAAATTTTCACAAAACTTCCTATAGAAATGAAATTTTGACAAAATTTCCATAGAAATGAAATTTTGACAAAATTTCCTATTTAAATGAAATTTTGACAAAATTTCCCATATAAATGAAATGTTAAGCTAATTTCATATAGGAATGAAACTTTGGGGAAATTTCCTAGAAATGAAATTTTGACAAAGTTTGCTATAGAAATGAAATGTTGACCATCTTTCCAATAGAAATGAAATTTTGAAAAAATTTCCTATAGAGATGAAATGTTTGCAAAATTTACTATGGACATGAAATTTTGACAAATTTTTCTACAGTAAAGAATTTTTCATTCGTGTTTTGTAAATGTAAAGAAATTTTAACAAAATTTCTATAGAAATGCAATTTTGACAATATTTCCCATGCCAAAAAAATTTTGACAAAAGTACGTATAGAAATGAAATTTTGACAAAATTTCCTATAGAAATGAAATTTTGTCAAAATTTCCCTGTAGAAATCGAATTTTGTCAAAATTTCCCTATAGAAATTGAATTTTGACAAAATTTCCTATAGAAATTAAATTTTGACAAAATTTGCTATTGAAATGAAATTTTGACAAAGTTTCCCATAGAAATAAAATTTTGACAAAATTTCCTATCCAAACGAAATTTCGACAAAAATTTCGTATAGAAATGAAATTTTCACAAAATTTCCATAGAAATGAAATGTTGACAAAATTTCGTATATAAATGAAACTTTGGGAAAATTTCCTAGAGAAATGACATTTTGGGAAAATTTCCTATAGAAATGAAATTATAGTCAACATTTGCTATAGAAATGAAATTTTGACAAAAATTTCCAATAGAAATGAAATTCTCACAAAATTTCCATTGAAATTAAATTTTGGAAAATGTTCCTATTGAAATGAAATTTCCTACAGAAATTAAATTTAAACAAGATTTGCTATAGAAATGAAATTTTGACAAAATTTCCTATAGAAATGAAATTTTGTCATAATTTCCCTGTAGAAATCGAATTTTGTCAAAATTTCCCTATAGAAATTGAATTTTGACAAAATTTCCCATAGAAATAAAATTTTGACAAAATTTCCTATCCAAACGAAATTTCGACAAAAATTTCGTATAGAAATGAAATTTTCACAAAATTTCCATAGAATTGAAATGTTGACAAAATTTCCTATAGAAATGAAACTTTGAGAAAATTTCCTATAGAAATGACATTATGGGAAAATTTCCTATAGAAATTAAATTTTGACAATTTTTCATATAGAAGTGAAATTTTGGGAAAAATTCCTATAGAAATGAATTGTTTGGCAAAGTTTCCTATTGTCTGTAGAAATGAAAATTGGAAAGGAAAAATTTAGCTCTGGTACTATTTGACTAATTTTTAATGTATTTTGCATTCGTTTTTTGAGCTCGCGCAAGTTTTCTACCACTGTGACGTGGATCAATATAGGCCTTGCATTTTTTGATAATTTCTGGTGTTGTTACCGTTATTTCGTCCACTTCTTGGACACTACGTAACACTGCCAGTATCACAGTAATTGGAAATCGTACGAGAAATGAAAATTGTATTCACATTTCAACAGTGGAGGTATCTAGCGGTAGCAACTTGTGGTTTTCCAGTCAAATATAAAACAATCACACTATTGTGCTTGCATACGGACAACTTTTTTTCTGAATGCAATAGCTCAAAATACTTTTTTTATGATAGTAAACAATAAAATGAACTCTCACTGGAATTAATTTGTCAGTTAACAGCAGAGGAGAAATAATAGCAACCCGAAGATCGTTGGAATACATATCAACCATTCTTTATCGTCCGAAAATCTACTGGGTACCCATTCGGATGCATAATTTCGTAAGATCTTAAAATTATTAAAGATTTTCTACACTGGAGCATATTGTCGTTGACAAAATGACTCTTCGTTGACTCTTCTTCTTAAAATACTAATGCGATTTTTATTTAGCATAGAAAACGCATTTGTCGGTTGCAAAGGCTTTTCCCTTGTCTAAAAGTTAATTTTGAAATTTTGTCAAAATTTAATTCCTATAGGGAATTTTGTTAAAATTTCCTTTTGGAAATTTTTAAGTCTATAAGAAATTTTAGTCGAAATTTCATTACTATAGGAAATTTTGACAAAATTTCAAAAAATGTATAAAGACCTCAAAAAACTAATAAATTCGAATTTGTTTTCCAGTATCAAATGCACAAATTTAACCGATAATTGCGTCTTTAATGCATCCATGGAGGAGGGTATATATTTCACCTTGTTCCATCAATAAGCCTTTCTCAACAACTTTAAATTCTTTTGTATTTTATGTAATTCATTCATTTTTCTCGATATTGGTGAACTTGAGTCCTTGCTCTCTATTATGGATATAACGAATGGTAATAATGACGATGGTCGTAGCTTTTACCCTTTAAAATGTTATATTTTTTTGCAGTGCGTTTCTATGTGACATATAACCAAGCATTTCCGGTGGTTTAAAATGGACTGTAGTGTCAATTAATCATTGTAACAGAGAGAGTAAATAAGATAGTGTTTTAAAATGGAAGAAGAGTATTGCGTATAATTTATTTTCTACGATTTATAAGTGCAAATGACTTATACTGTGCAATGACGCAAATGTATTGAAGCGTATGTGTGATTATACATTTTTGCGTGAGTGGTTAAAATCTCTTTAAACTGATTTTAATTACAAGATCTTTTTAAAACATTTGAGTCATATGAAATGTTAATTTAAGTCTGAAAGATAGAATATAAATATGGATATAGGAAATAGAAGCAAAATTTCATTCCTATAGGAAATTTTGTCAAAAATTTCATTTCTATAGGAAATTCTGTCAAAATTATCTTGCTAAAGGAAATTTTGTCAAAATTTCATTTCTATAGGAAAATTTGTGAAAATTTCATTTCTATAGAAAATTTTGTTTAATTTCATTTCCGTAGCAAATGTTGTCAAAATTTTATATTTATAGAAAATCTTGTCAAAATTTAATTTCCGTATAAAATTTTGTCATAATTTCATTTCTCTAAGAAATTTTGTCAAAATTTCATTTCTATAGGAAATTTTGTCAACATTTCATTTCTAAAGGAAATTTTGTCAAAATTTAATTCCTATAGGAATTTTTTTCAAAAGTGTATTTCATTTCTAAAGGAAATTTTGTCAAAATTTAATTTCGATAGGAAATTTTAGAAAAATTTCATTTCCTTAAGAAATTTTTATGAAAAATTTTGTAAAACTTTTATTTCTTTAAGAAATTTTGTAAAAATTTTATTTCCATAGGAGATTTGGTTAAAATTTCTATGCTAGGGGAATTTTGTCAAAATTTCATTTTTACAACAAATTTTGTTAAAATTTAATTTTTACAACAAATTTTGTCAAAATTTCATTCGTGTAAGAAATTTTATAAAAATTTCATTTATATAGGAAATTTGGTTAAAATTTCTTTGCTATGGGAATTTTGTCAAAATTTCTACAAGAAATTTCGTCAAAATTTCATTTCTATAGATTTTTTTCACTATTTCATTTCTTTATGAAATTTTGTAAAAATTTTATTTCTATAAAAATATTTTTCAAAAATTCATTTTTATAGAAAACTTTGTCATAATTTTATTTCCATAGAATATTTAGTCAAAATTTCATTCTTATAGAAAATGTTGTCAAAATTTCATTTCTATAGAGAATTTTGTCAACATTTCATTTCTATAGGAAATTTTGTCAAAATTTCATTTCTATAGGAAATTTTGTCAAAATTTCTTTTCTATATGAAATCTTGTCAACATTTTGTTTCTATATGAAATTTTGTCAAAATTTCATTTCTATAGGAAATTTTGTCAAAATTTCATTTCTATAGGAAATTTTATCAAAATTTCATTTCTATAGGAAATTTTGTCAAAATTTAGTTCCTAAAGGAAATTTTTTCAAAAGTGTATTTCATTTCCAAAGGAAATTTTGTCAAAATTTAATTTCTATAGGAAATTTTGTAAAAATTCCATTTCTTTAAGAAATTTCTATGAAAAATTTTGTAAAACTTTTATTTCTTTAAGAAATTTTGTAAAAATTTCTTTTCTATAGGAAATTTGGTTAAAATTTCTTAGCTGTGAGAATTTTGTCAAAATTTATACAAGAAATTTCGTCAAAATTTCATTCCTCTAGGAAATTTGGTTACAATTTCATTTCTATAGGAAATTTGGTTAAAATTTCTTTGCTGTGGGAATTTTGTCAAAATTTCTACAAGAAATTTCATCAAAATTTCATTTCTATAGTTTTTTTTTTCAAAATGTAATTTCTTTGGGAAATTTTGTAAAAATTTAATTTCTATAAAAATATTTTTCAAAAATTCATTTTTATAGAAAACTTTGTCATAATTTTATTTCTATAGAAAATTGTGGCAAAATTTCATTTTTATAGAAAATTTTGTCAAAATTTCATTTGTATAGAAAATTTTGTCAAAATTTCATTTCTATAGAGAATTTTGTCAGAATTTCATTTCTATAGAAAATTTTGTCGAAAATTTTATTTCTATAGAAAATTTGTCAAAATTTTCATTTCTATAGAAAATTTGTCAAAATTTTCATTTCTATAGGACATTTTGTCAAAATTTCATTTCTATAGGAAATTTTGTCAAATTTTCATTTCTATAGGAAATTTTATCAAAATTGCATTTCTATTTGTTTAATTTCAAAAATTTTGTTTAATTTCATTTCCGTAGAAATTTTTTTCATAATTTCATTTCTATAGGAAATTTTGTCAAAATTTTCTATTAGAAATTTTGTCAAAATTTAATGTTTATAGGAAATTTTTCAAAATTTCATTTCTATAAGAAATTTTGTCAAAATTTTATTTCATTTCCAAAGGAAATTTTGTCAAAATTTAATTTCTATAGGAAATTTTGTAAAAATTCCATTTCTTTAAGAAATTTCTATGAAAAATTTTGTAAAACTTTTATTTCTTTAAGAAATTTTGTAAAAATTTCTTTTCTATAGGAAATTTGGTTAAAATTTCTTAGCTGTGAGAATTTTGTCAAAATTTCTACAAGAAATTTCGTCAAAATTTCATTCCTCTAGGAAATTTGGTTACAATTTCATTTCTATAGGAAATTTGGTTAAAATTTCTTTGCTGTGGGAATTTTGTCAAAATTTCTACAAGAAATTTCATCAAAATTTCATTTCTATAGTTTTTTTTTTCAAAATGTAATTTCTTTGGGAAATTTTGTAAAAATTTAATTTCTATAAAAATATTTTTCAAAAATTCATTTTTATAGAAAACTTTGTCATAATTTTATTTCTATAGAAAATTGTGGCAAAATTTCATTTTTATAGAAAATTTTGTCAAAATTTCATTTGTATAGAAAATTTTGTCAAAATTTCATTTCTATAGAGAATTTTGTCAGAATTTCATTTCTATAGAAAATTTTGTCGAAAATTTTATTTCTATAGAAAATTTGTCAAAATTTTCATTTCTATAGAAAATTTGTCAAAATTTTCATTTCTATAGGACATTTTGTCAAAATTTCATTTCTATAGGAAATTTTGTCAAATTTTCATTTCTATAGGAAATTTTATCAAAATTGCATTTCTATTTGTTTAATTTCAAAAATTTTGTTTAATTTCATTTCCGTAGAAATTTTTTTCATAATTTCATTTCTATAGGAAATTTTGTCAAAATTTTCTATTAGAAATTTTGTCAAAATTTAATGTTTATAGGAAATTTTTCAAAATTTCATTTCTATAAGAAATTTTGTCAAAATTTTATTTCAATAAGAAATTTTGTCAAAATTTCTTTGCAATAGGAAATTTTTTTAAAATTTGATTTCATTTCTAAAGGAAATTTTGCCAAAATTTCATTTCTATAGAAAATTACGGAAAATTTTCATTTCTATAGAAAATTTTGGAAAATTTTCATTTCTTTAAGAAATTTTGTAAAAATTTCATTTCTATGGGAAATTTTGTAAAATTTTTATTTCTTCACGAAATTTTGTAAAAATTTCATGTCTATAGGAAATTTGGTCAAATTTTGTTTGCTATAGGAATTTTGTCAAAATTTCATTTCTATAGATTTTGGTTTTTTTTTCAAAATATCATTTCTTTGGAAAATTTTGTCAAAATTTAATTTCTATAAAAAATTTTTCCAAAAATTAATTTTTATAGAAAACTTTGGCAAAATTTTATTTCTATAGGAAATTTTGTCGAAAATTTTATTTCTCTAGAAAATTTGTCGAAAATTTTATTTCTCTAGAAAATTTGTCAAAAATTTCATTTCTATAGAAAATTTGTCAAAATTTTCATTTCTATAGGACATTTTGTCAAAATTTCATTTCTATAGGAAATTTTGTAAAAATTTCATTGCTATAGAAAATTTTGTCAAAATTTTATTTCTATAGAAAATTTGTACAAATTTAATTACTTTAGGAATTTTTTTTTAAAAAATTCATTTCTACTGGAAATCCTGTGGTTCGCCCTAGCACTATGTCTCTCAGTGTATTAATGTTGTAACTCTAGTTACCAAATAACGTAGTTTGCTCCATAAATAGAGCCTTTATTTAAAACCGTTAAGATAAATGCACTATGCATACTATGACTATGCGGAAGTGTTAGTATGTGGATTTTGGTGGCGACCAATTTAAATAGTTCGATGGGGGCATGAAGTACATGATATATAGTCTATGGGTGCAAATGAGTGAATTTGTTAGAGAGTGTTGGGAGTGTGTGTGTTTTACTCACGCATGCATGTTACATCAAAGACACACATGAGCGAAGCTAATATTTAGTATGTTTTAGATAGAAGCTCATGTTTTACATCGGCTTTCATGATTCCATGTCTTTGAAGTCATATTTTCCTCAAGTAGCCTTTAATTTTACTAGAAAATTCTCTCACACACACACATATATTCAATGCTCGTTATAATTTTTTTGTGCTCAAAAGAATAAGAGTGTGTATGTTGCTTATGTTTTTATGAATGAGCGAGTGTAAATGTCCCCCAAGGCCATTGAGTAACATATGTATGTATGTCAGTGTGTGCGTACTTCTCTTGTCTACTTGTCCATATTCTATAGGGACTATGAACATATATTTTTTATGAATGTCGGCGATAATGGTTTTTAGCGGATATTATCACACAAATTCACGAAGCTAACAACATATGAAGTGAACATAAAATATGTATAAAAATTTCATTAGGGTAGATTTTTCACGATGATAATTTATATTTTCTATGGTTTTAGTATAAGTCACTGTACTTGGAGCTATATGTGTACTCCCCCTCCCCACCCAATCTATAGTAAGGTCATGGAATTTTTCTTGTTTGTCGTTTATATGTATACCCTCACCACTTAATAAGGCAATTCGTGGTAACAGGAATTATGAAATATTTTATAGTGTTTTTTGTGTCCTTTTCTTGTTGTGTGCGGTTTTAACCGGTAATAAAGATAATTTCTTGCTTTTAATAATTAATGTATATGATTTTATAAGCTGTTAAGTTTTAGCGACTTTGCAACATAATTTAGAGATTTATTGTTGCTACCGCTTTACTTAGCTTATCAGTCTTGATAATTTAGCAAGTGAATATTTTAATATTGAGAAAAAAGTCTAAAATCAGATAGGACCGATAATACTATACCTTTCATCATTATATTCCTGAATCAGGGTTGCCATTTTGGTCCGATCGGATCAAAATTGGTTCAAACAATTTTTAATTTTTAAATTTGGTCCAATGGTCGGGCCAAATGTACAACATTTTTTTCTGCAGAAATAAAATTTTAACAAAATTTTCTATAGAAACAAAATTTTAACAAAATTTTCTATAGAAATAAAATTTTGACAAAATTTTCTATAGAAATAAAATTTTGACAAAATTCTCTATAGAAATAAAATTTTGACAAAATTTTCTATAGAAATAAAATTTTGGCAAAATTTTCTATAGAAATAAAATTTTGGCAAAATTTTGTATAGAAATAAAATTTTGGCAAAATTTTCTATAGAAATAAAGTTTTGGCAAAATTTTCTATAGAAATAAAATTTTGGCAAAATTTTCTATAGAAATAAAATTTTGGCAAAATTTTCTATAGAAATAAAATTTTTGCAAAATTTTCTATAGAAATACAATTTTTAGAATATTCTCTTAAGAATTAAAATTTTGACAAAATCTTCTATAGAAATAAAATTTTGTTTTGTTTTGTGATTGTTGGTTTGTACTTCAATCATATTTGACTAAACTACAAGAGTAGCTTAAAATAACAGAGGAACCATAAAATTTTGGTAGATTATTTTTGGCACGAATGTCAACCATGATTATGAACCATGATTATGGAGCAATTTTTGTGTGATTGGGGATCGGCTATATAAAACTATAGACCGATATGGGGGCTATTTATAATTATGGAACGATAGATACCAATTTTGGCATGGTTGTTAGATACCATATTCTAACACTACGGACCAAATTTCAACCGAATGAATTTTGCTAATCCAAGAGGTTCCGGTGGACAAATCTGGGGATCGGTTTATATGGGGGCTATATATATTTATGGACCGATATGGACCAATTTTTGCATGGTCATTAGAGACTTAGATCGACTCAGAATTTTACCACGACCCAGAATATATATACTTTATGGGGTCTTAGAGCACTATTTCGGTGGAGGGTATACAAAACCGATTAAATACGTATAAAATTCAGTTTGACAAAATTATCTATAGAAATAAAATTTTGACAAAAGTTTCTATAGAAATAAAATTTTGACAAAATTTTCTATAGAAATAAAATTTTGTATAGAAATAAAATTTTGACAAAATTTTGTATAGAAATAAAATTTTGGCAAAATTTTCTATAGAAATAAAATTTTAAAAAAATTTTCTATAGAAATAAAATTTTGACAAAATTTTCTATAGAAATTAAATTTTGACAAAATTTTCTATAGAAATAAAATTTTTTATAGAAATATAATTTTGACAAAATTTTCTATAGAAATAAAATTTTGACAAAATTTTCTATAGAAATACAATTTTTACAATATTTTCTTAAGAAATAAAATTTTGACAAAATTTTCTATTGAAATAAAATTTTGATAAAATTGTCTATAGAAAAAACAATTTTGACAAAATTTTCTATTGAAATTAAATTTTTACAATATTTTCTAAAAAATAAAATTTTTTATAGAAATAAAATTTTGACAAAATTTTCTATATAAATAAAATGTTAGCAAAATTTTATATAGAAATAAAATTTTGACAAAATTTTCTATAGAAAGAAAATTTTGACAAAATTTTCTATAGAAAAAAAATTTGACAAAATTGTCTATAGAAATAAAATTGTGACAAAATTTTTTATAGAAATAAAATTTTGACAAAATTTTCCATAGAAACAAAATTTTAACAAAAGTTTTTATAGAAATAAAATTTTGACAAAGTTTTCTATAGAAATAAAATTTTGGCAAAATTTTCTATAAAAATAAAATTTTAACAACATTTTCTATAGAAATAAAATTTTGACAAAATTTTCTATAGAAATAAAATTTTAACAAAATTTTCTATAGAAATAAAATTCTGAAAAAATTTTCTATAGAAATAAAATTTGAACAAAAATTTCTATAGAAATAAAGTTTTGGTAGATGTTTTTTGGCTCGAGTGGCAATCATGATTATGGGCCGATATGGACCAATTTTTGTGTGATTGGGAATCGGCTATATATAAGTATAGACCGATATGGACCAATTTTGGCATGGTTGTTAGCGGCCATATACTAGCCCAATGTGCCAAATTTCAACTGAATCGGATGAATTTTGTTCCTCCAAGAGGCTCCGGAGGTAATGTAATATGTAATTGTGGACCGATATGGACCAATTTTTGCATGGTTGTTAGATACCTTATAGTTACACCACGTACCAAATTTTAACGGGTTCGGGTGAATTTTCTTGTTATAATCCGAGGTTTTTAAGAATTCGAATTTGATGTATTTTGTATGACTAATAATTAAAAACAAAACAAGTCCTAAAATTTAATATTTTATTATAATTTTATTTCTGTTTCTTGCAGATGTATCATCCCATACAAATGAAACCCGCCGATAGTGAAAATCGTAATGGTAAGTGGAAAAGATTTCTAAGATATTATATCTTTATGATTTCTTCATTAAAAAAAAAAACTGAAATATTGTCATAAAAAAGCAATGAACAAAAAATTTATTATTCCAACACAATTACTCAAAACATAATATCTTACACGCAAAAAAATAATTCTTTCCTCCCAAACGAAATTTTAGACAAACAAAGTTCGTTTCTCATTTGCTTTTCGTTGAAAGGAAGTGTATTTGGAAGAAAAGTATATAGTTTTTGTGATAAACGTTTATTCTTTTCCAGGATGTAACAAGAATTTCATAAAGACTAACTCAAAAAAAATTTTTTCTGGCTAATTGCATTTTCCCTCCCATCTTTCTCACTTCCACGATTTTTTTTAGTTCTTAGCACCTTTTTCTGTACTACAAACAATGTAGAAGAAATTATACAATTTTATATATGTTTAAAATTTTTTTACCTTTCGCCTGGACGGAGAATCGAACCGCGGACCATGCAATTTGTAAGCCAACACACTATCCACTGAGCTATGTAGCCATTATTGTCATCAATAGATAATTACCCATATAAGTTATATTTATATAGCATAGCTTGCGGCGCCCACGAGCCGATTAAACAAAGTTTATTTCACAGAAAAATACATTTAGTTGGGCACCATGGAGCAGTGGTTGTTACGTCTGACTTGCATGCCAAGGGTCGTGGGTTCGATCCCTGCTTCGACCAATGTTTTTTTTTTTTTTTTTACATATATTCCAGATATGTTAGGAAGATTCCGAAAAAATGTTCAACATTACATTGTGGTATATTAAATTTTGAACTGTAAAATGTGTCTTATTAAAGACCTAAAGTCAGAAAAGAACAGTGTTTGATATAAACGAAATGGACTGTGTTGTTGATTCAAAAATAACTTTTTTTATTAAAAAAATTAAGATTTTGTAACAAACGAATTTTTTTGGTGATAAAAGTGTATTCTTTTCGAAGCAATTCAAAAAACTCTAACAAAAGAAAAACGTTTTCGGTACACGTTTTCCAAACGTTTTTTTTCTTTGCGTGTAGAGAGAAAAATCTAATACTCCCAGCCAGCCTCCTATTTGTTATCTTTTGTCCATAGAATATTGTGAATATCTCACAATAGCTATATATCCTTTCATATTTCATAGTGTAAAAAAACCTAATCGAAAAACAAGTATATACGGCCGTAAGTTCGGCCAGGCCGAATCTTATGTACCCCCCACCATTGGTTTGCGTAGGAACTTCTACTAAAGGCTGTCATCCACAATCGAATTATTTGGGATGCGATAACACTTGCCGATGGCAAGGTATCGTAAAACTTTTTAACACTGTCTCCTAAATTGTAAGTTAGTCCATAAAGGGTATATATTAAACAAAAAAAGGCAGATTAAATACGTATATAATTCAGTTTGACAAAATTTTCTATAGAAATAAAATTTTGACAAAATTTTCTATAGAAATAAAAACTTGACAAAATTTTCTATAGAAATAAAATGTTGACAAAATTTTCTATGGAAGTAAAATGTTGACAAAATTTTCTATAGCAATAAAATTTTGACAAAATTTTCTATAGAAATAAAATGTTGACAAAATGTTCTATAGAAATAAAATGTTGACAAAATGTTCTATAGAAATAAAATGTTGACAAAATTGTCTATAGAAATAAAATGTTGACAAAATTTTCTACAGAAATAAATTTTTTACAAAATTTTCTATAGAAATAAAATTTTGACAAAATTTTCTATGGAAATAAAATGTTGACAAACATTGCTATAGAAATAAACTTTTTACAAAACTTTCTATAGAAATGAAATTTTGACAAAACTTTCTATAGTAATAAAATTTGACAATTTTTACATGGCTGTTAGAGGCCATATACTAACGAAATGTACCAAATTTCAACCGCATCGGATGACTTTTGCTCCTCCAAGAGGCTCCGGAGGTCAAATCTGGGGATCGGTTTATATGGGAGCTATATATAATTATGGACCGATATGGACCAATTTTTGCATGGTTGTTAGAGACCAAATACTAACACCACGTACTAAATTTCAATTAGATCGGATGAATTTTGCTCATCCAAGAGGCTCCAGAGTTCAAATCTGGGGATCGGTTTATATGGGAGCTATATATAATTATGGACCGATATGGACCAATTTTTGCATGCTTGTTAGAGACCGTATACTAACATCAGGTACCCAATTTCAAACGGATCGGATGAATTTTGCCCCTCCAAGAGGCTCCGGAGGTCAAATCTGGGGATCGGTTTATATGGGAGCTATATATAATTATGGACCGATATGGACCAGTTTTTGCATGGTTGTTAGAGACCATATACTAACATCGCGTACCAAATTTCAATCGGGTAGAATGAAGTTTGCTCCTCCAAGAGGCTCCGGAGGTCAAATCTGGGGATCGGTTTATATGGGGGCTATATATAATTATGGACCGATATGGACCAATTTTTGCATGGTTGTTAGAGACCGTATACTTAGACCACGTACCAAATTTCAACCGGATCGGATGAATTTTGCTGCTCCGGAAGGCTCCGCAAGCCAAATTTGGGGATCGGTTTATATGGGGGCTATACGTAAACGTGGGCCGATATGGCCCATTTTCAATACCATCCGACCTACATCAATAACAACTACTTGTGCCAAGTTTCAAGTCGATAGCTAGTTTCGTTCGGCAGTTAGCGTGATTTCCACAGACGGACGGACAGCCGGACAGACGGACGGACATGCTTAGATCGACTCAGAATTTCCCCACGACCCAGAATATATATACTTTATGGGGTCTTAGAGCAATATTTTGATGTGTTACAAACGGAATGACAAAGTTAATATACCCCCATCCTATGGTGGAGGGTATAAAAAAGGAAATTGACCCAAAAATCCTCCACAATCCTCCACCCACGAATCCCTACCGAAACAAACAAATTTGTGGATTTACAATGGCAGCAATTTTTTTCGTTTGCTACGGCTCTTGTTGGCCATCCAGAAATGTTTTGTTATGGTTTAGGGATAGTTATTCTAGATAGTAGGCCTTCTTCACTTCCACAAAGCTCTTTGCTTTGCAAGCTATTCTTTCTGATAGTCCTGGCAGATGGGTTATGTATTTACGAGTATATGTTCATGACTAAAGGGTCACACATAAACAATGTGCTGAGGCTTGGTAGCCACTAGCAAACACTTGACAAACTCTCACATTGTTTGAACTTCGGTACACCATAGTCATTTTTTGGGCCAAAATTCCCGCCATGTTGTCACCCACACCAAAGGCATTGTGATCTTTTTTAAATGGCTGTGTTTGTTGTTTTTATTTTTTTGATTGGAGGCGAGTAGGGATGGCATCTGGAAAATTGTGAAAGAAAGCAAATGCAAGTCAAAACAAGTTTGGAAAATCTACTACTTTGTAGGACAACAGATTTGATGCCATCTCATATCCCTCAAATTTGTTAGGATAACATTTCTGCAAAAATCTTCAAACAGAAAAATTAAACCGGCTAATAATCTGGAACAAAACACAATGGTCCTAAAAAATTGGGGAAATTTTCAAAACCAAAACAATTTTTTCGAATTTCGCAAAACTGCATTCATGATTTGCCGAGCGATACATATGTATTAGAGGCAGATCTGTGGAGTCGAGCCAGCATTTTTCATCAGCCTCTACTCCGACTCTGGAGTCGACTCCGGTTAATATAACTAAATCTCATTTTAATACCACTAAAGATATTTCACATTTGATGCCAATTGAACTCTATATTTCAAATTTTAAGCAATGTCGGTCCTATGTTTAATAAATAAAATAATGATATAAATATTTGGGTGTTGAAGGGGATAATACAATGATGATGGGATGAGTCCAAGACGCGTCCTAAAATGTAAATTTACCCCATCAATGACAAACCCATGTTAAAGTGACTGGTCCCTTCCATACGTTTTGACCAGAACTGGGACTGGTCCATACACACCAGGAACTAGTCCTTTACCGGTTGTGTGGTAACTCTTCTATAGTGTGGCACAGGTTATAAACAAAAGACAAGAAACAAAAGTTTATCTTTGACATCCCTAACCCTTGAGCCACCCATCATATCTTAGAAAGGCATCCAAAACATACATCAACACTTGGTGACATCAAGGGAATGTACTAAATCATATAAAGTGTTTTTTTCTTTTTTTGGGAGCAAATATTCTTCATTGTTTGTGAAGATTTTTAGTTGTTGGTTCTCGCTTTTATGTCTATTACTGTTGCTTTTAAAAGTGCAGATATAGCCTACTCGTTCTTGGGAATAGGTCAGTTCGAGTAAATAAATAATCAAAAATTTTTCAGATTATATCATACTTCATACTTGCCAAATACGCTAAAAAAATATATATGACATTTTTTTTCTGAAGAAATAAAATTTTGACAAAACTTTTTTTAGAAATAAAATGTTCACAAAATATTCAATAGAAATAAAATTTTAACAAAATTTTCTTTAAAAATACAACTTTGACAACATTTTCTATAGAAACAAAATTTTGACAAAATTTTTTATAAAATTAAAATTTGGACAAAATTTTCTATAGAAATAAAATTTTGACAAAATTTTCTACGAAATAAACTTTTTACAAAATTTGCTTTCATATAAATAACCTTTTGACAACATTTTCTTTGAATCAAAAAAAATTTCCTTTACTATAAGAAAAGGTTTCGTTAGTTCAAAGACTCACAACCATAACCGAAGGACACAAGTTTTAAAGATTTTCTCCACGAATAAAATTTTTTATAGAAATAAAATTTATACCAAATTTCCTATTGAAGCGAAATTTTGATAAAATTGTCTATTGAAATAAAATTTTGATAAAATTGTTGATAGAAATAAAATTTTGGCAAAATTTGTTATAGATATAAAATCTTGACAAAATTGTCTATAGAAATAAAATGTTCACAAAATTTTCTATAGAAATAAAATTTTAACAAAATTTTCTTTAGAAATACAATTTTGATAAAATTTTCTATAGAAATACAATTTTGAAAAAATTTTCTTTAGAAATAATTTTTTGACAAAATTTTCTAAGAAATAAAGTTTTTACAAAATATGCTATCGAAATAACCTTTTGACAACATTTTCTTTAAATCAAAAATATTGTTTCTTTACTTTAAGAAAAGGTTTCCTTAGTTCAAAGACATACAACATTAACCGAAGGACGTAAATTTTCGAGATTTTCGTCCTAAATTAAATGAAAGGAATTTGTAAAGATATGATTATAAACTTTATTTTAATTAAAATTTAATTATTTTAAACAAATTTGTCCTTAATATTCCTCAAATTGCACAAACTAAAATTTTTGGTGGATAATCTTTTAAATTAGGTCAATATTTTTAAGTGTTTGTAGCAAATATGTAATGGCATGAAATAAACGAGACGGGTCCATAATTTCTTTGTCCAATCATCTCTGTACATCTACTAATACTACGACCCTCGTCTGTCCGTCCGTCCGCTCTTTTAGCGTATCTAAGAAAATAAAAAAAAAAATTATTTGTGTGTAACGAATTTTCTACCACTCCATCTATTTTAGCTATTCGAAATATTTCAACTTAGAATAGTTGCCTCCTATGATATTAAAAATACATTCCAAATATTTTTCAATTATCCATTGATTTAAATTCCTATAAATTTATTTGCCCTAAACATATGGTTTTTAATTAACATTGTCGGGCATCATATAGCCAGGAATCACATCAGCATATTTTGTTAATCTATTTTCAAATCAAAATTGATTTTGTTTTGCTTTTTTTTGGTATGAATCAATAAAACGAAAACTACTACCACTAGTGGCCGACGACGGTGTCAAAAACAGAATATGTTGCCATAAATTGAACATGTTGCTGATGTTCTGTTGCTGCAACATAAAGAAAAAAAATACAAACAATTTTTTTCGATAACAACAATAGCAATGAAATATGCGGCAAAAATAAAATAAACAAAAAAAAAAGAGAAATAAACCAAACCATTTCCTCAATTGCATTTTCCAGAGGTTTATAGGGGAGCGGAAGCGAACAAAAAGCAAATCTATATGAGGCATTTCGTATGTTAGAATTTTGGAAAACAAACAACACATTAAAGATGAAACACGTCGAAAATGGTTGATTTTGTAGAGTAGGGAGCAGCACTTTTCTACAATTGGTGCAAGAAATTAAAAAAATAATCGAAAATCGACAATTGGAGGAATCGAATTTTTGCCATGAAAAGTCAAAGGCCACTTTTATAACTTACAAACTTAACTAATTGACTTTTTTGTAGTAACTTGACCAACGTTTTTAAAAAATGAAATTTTGACAATATTTCCTATGGAAATAAAATATTGACATAATTTTCTATAGAAATACAATTAGAACTACAAATAAGATTTTGAAAAAATTTTCTATAGAAATAAAATTGTTGACAAAATTTTCTATGGAATAAAAATTTTGACAAAATGTTATGTGGAAATAAAAGTTTGACAAAATTTTCTGTAGAAATAAAATTTTGACAAAATTTTCCATTGACATAAAATATTGACGAAATTTTCTATAGAAATAAAATTTTGAGAAAATTTTCTATAGAAATAAAATTTTGACAAAATTTTCCATTGAAATACAATTTTGAGAAAATTTTCTATAGAAATAAAATGTTGACAAAGTTTTCCATTGCAAAAAAAAAAAAAAAATTTATGAAATTTTCTATAGAAATAAAATTTTGAGAAAATTTTCTACAAAAATAACGTTTTGATAAATTTTTCTATAGAAATAAAATATTGAAAAAATTTTCTATGGAAATAAAATTTTGAGGAAATTTTCTGTAGAAATAAAAATATGACAAAATTTTCTGTAGAAATAAAATTTCGACAAAATTTTCTGTAGAAATAAAATTGTGACAAAATTTTCTATAGAAATAAAATTTGAAGAAAATTTTCTATAGAAATAAAAATTTAAGGAAATTTTCTATAGAAATAAAACTTTGAGAAAGTTCTCTACAGAAGTAAAATTTTGAGAAAATTTTCTATAGAAAAAAAATTTGACAAATTTTTCTGTAAAAATAAAATTTTGACAAAATTTTCTATAAAAATAAAATTTTGACAAAATTTTCTATAGAAATAATATTTTGACAAATTTTTCTATAGAAATAAAATGTTGAAAAATTTTTCTATTGAATTAAAATTTTGACATAATTTTCTATAGAAATAAAATTTTGACATAATTTTCTATAGAAATAAAATTTTTGACAATATTTCCTATGGAAATAAAATGTTGACAACATTTTCTATAGAAATAAAATTTTTGACAATATTTCCTATGGAAATAAAATGTTGACAACATTTTCTATAGAAATAAAATTTTTGACAAAATTTTCTATAAAAATTAAATTTAGAGAAAAATTTCTATAGAAATAACATTTTAAGAAAATTTTCTATAGAAATAAAATGTTGAGAAAATTTTCCATTGAAATACAAAGTGACGAAATTTTCTAGAAAAATAAAATTTTGAGAAAATTTTCTACAAAAATAACTTTTTGACAAATTTTTCTATAGAAATAAAATGTTGACAAAATTTTCGATAGAAGCAAAAATTTGACAAAACTTTCTATAAAAATAAAATTTTGACAAAATTTTCTATAGAAATAAAATTTTGACCAATATCCTCAATTAATAAAATTTTGAGAAAATTTTCTATAGAAATAAAATTTTGATTAAATTGTCTAAAGAAATAAAATTTTGAAAACATTTTCTATAGAAATAAAATTTTGAAATAATTTTTTATAGAAATAAAATTTTAACAAAATGTTCTATATTAATACAATTTTGAGAAAATTTTCTATAGTAATGAAATTTTGACAAAGTTTACTATGGAAATAACATTTTAAAAAAATTTCCATAGAAATAAAAATTTGAGAACATTTTTTTTTGAAATAAAATTTTGAGACAAATTTCTATAGAAATACAATTTTAAGAAAATTTTCTATAGAACTAAGATTTTGAAAAAAATGTTGACAAAATTTTCTATAGAAATAAAACGTTGACAAAATTTTCTATAGAAATAAAATTTTAAGAAAATTTTCTATAGAAATAAAATTTTGACAATTTTTTTCTATAGAAATAAAATTTTGACAATTTTTTTCTATAGAAATAAAATTTTGATAAAATTGTCTATAGAAATAAAATTTTGACAAAATTGGCTATAGAAATAAAATTTTGACAAAATTTTCTATAGAAATAAAATATTGAAAAAATTTTCTACTGAAATAAAATTTTTTATAGAAATAAAATTTTGAAAAAATTTTCTATGAAAATAACTTTTTGACAAAATTTTCTATAGAAATAACATTTTAAGAAAATTTTCTATAGAAATAAAATTGTGACAAAATTTTCTATAGAATTAAAAATTTTGGGGAAATTTTCTATAGAAATAAAATTTTGACAAAATTTTCTATTGAAATAAAATTTGGGCAAAATTTTTTATAGAAATAAAATTTTGAGCAAATTTTCTATGAAAATAAAATTTTGAGAAAAATTTTTATAGAAATAAAATTTTGAGAAAATTTTCCATAGAAATAAAATTTTGAGAAAATTGTGACAAAATTTTCTATACCAATATTCTCCACTATTGAGATTTTGACAGAATTGTCTATAGAAATAAAATTTTGTTGCTAAACTAAATCAGTTGTCTTAATTATGGGAGCGAATATGTAGAGATAAGATCGAGATTGGGTAGCTATTTCTTTGATTTCGTGATGGGGAACACAGCCGTTTTCTAAATATTTATTTTTATTTTTTTTTTTTGGTTCCTAAACCCAAAGGAAAATACATATCTCCGGAACGAACTTTCAGACAAACGGAATTGGCTTTTACTAAAATGTGTTTTCTTTGAATAAAACTGAATTTATAATGGCAACGATTGCATTTAGTCTTTATTAAATTTATTTCCTCAGAAAATAAAACTCTGTTTGCAGTGTATTCCTCTTGCATTGGCATGGCATACCTCATATCTATCATTGACGACACTATGCTGATAACACTCAGCTCCTGCAGATGATTGCGATGACGTTTTCAGCCAAAAAATTTCTAGTCTGTGAAACCGGAAAGTGGCAATTTAATAAAACGTTTGAATTTGTTGCAGTAGAAGTCAAACGACGCCATCATACAAATCATAAGAGGCAATGGCCAACAATGACAATGCTACCAGCACGTCTCATGATTGTGGCGAATGTCATAAAAAGCTTTGTTCTGTTTTTACTTTTGGCAAGCCAGACTTTGTGCTGTCTTTCCATTTGCATGATTATAGATAGAAATGTCTTCAATTGTCTCATTTGGCTTTGAAACAATAGATGCAGTGAAATATATGCATCAAAATATTTCAAAATGAAAATTTTTGGAAAATTCTAAAAATTAATGAAAAACAAAATAAATGACAAAAAATAAGTTAATAGGCGGAATATTTTGGATATTCATATATTCCGTCGATTCTTCTGGTGTAACATGTAATTGAAAATTTGAATTGCAGTATTTTGTGAGCATCTTCGTTGAAAGCGAAGAAAAGCTATAGACTCTATAGAAAAACAAAAACCTAACGATTTCAAAGATAACTAATCACGTTACAGCCTTCATTAATGAAGTTATCCTTCTGAAATCTGAATCAGATTCGTTTTTGTTCGAAAACAGTTGAAGTTCGAAGATGGGCTTTGTTGGTCATGGTTTTGAAATCTGGAGATATTTCATTGGCTGCGTAAATTAATTATGCGGGGTTGACAATATATTGCGTAGTTCGGAATATATTTTGCACCGCATTGTTAGAAGCTTCTGTTGTATATTTGGTGGGACACCTTGAATGCGGTGTACTACGAACTGCAGCAACCGAGTTGATGCCGTCGATATTTGACAATGAGATTTGCAGCGCAGTTTTTTTATACCCTCCACCATAGGATAGGGGTTATTAAATTTGTCATTCCGTTTGTAACACATCGAAATATTGCTCTAAGACCCCATAAAGTATAAATATTCTGGGTCGTGGTGAAATTCTGAGTCGATGTAAGCGTGTCCGTCCGTCCGTCCGTCTGTTGAAATCACGCTAACTTCCGTACGAAACAAGCTATCGACTTGAAACTTGGCACAAGTAGTTATCATTGATGTAGGTCGGATGGTATTGCAAATGGGCCATATCAGTCCTCTTTTACGTATAGCCCCCATATAAACGGACCCCCCAGATTTCGCTTGCAAATCCTCTAAGAGAAGCAAATTTCATCCGATCCGGCTGAAATTTGATACATGGTGTTATTATATGGTCTCTAAGCACTATGCAAAAATTGGTCCACATCTGTCCATAATTATATATAGCCCCCATATAAACGGACCCCCAAAATTTGGCTTGCGATTGCTCTAAGAGAAGCAAATTTCATCCGATCAGGCTGAAATTTGGTACATGGTGTTAGTATATGGTCTCTAACAACCATGCAAAAATTGGGCCACATCGGTCCATAATTATATATAGCCCCAATATAACCCGATCCCCAGATGTGGCTTGCGGAGCCTCAAAGAGAAGCAAATTTCATCCGATCCGGCTGAAATTTGGTTCATGGTACTAGTATACAGTCTCTAAGAAGCACTCAAAAATTGGTCCATATCAGTCCATAATTATATATAGCCCCTATGTAAACCGATCCCCAGATTTGAACTTCGGAGCCTCTTAGAGGAGCAAAATTCATCCGATTAGGTTGAAATTGGGTACGTGGTGTTAGTATATGGTCTCTAACAACCATGCAAAAATTGGTCCACATTGGTCCATAATTATATAGCCCCCATATAAACCGATATATAGCCCCCATATAAACCGATGCCCAGATTTGGTTTTCGGATCCTCTAAGAGAAGCAAATTTCATCCGATCCGGCTGAAATTTGGTTCATGGTACTAGTATACAGTCTCTAAGAAGCACTCAAAAATTGGTCCATATCAGTCCATAATTATATATAGCCCCTATGTAAACCGATCCCCAGATGTGAACTCCGGAGCCACTTGAACGAGCAAAATTCATCCGATTCGGTTGAAATTTGCAACGTGGTGTTAATATATGGCCGCTAATAACCATGCCAAAATTGATCCATATCGGTCTATAGTTATATATAGCCGATCCCCAATCACACAAAAATTGGTCCATATTGGTTCATAATCATACTTGCCACTCGAGCAAAAATAATCTAGCAAAATTTTATTTCTATAGAAAATTTTGTCAAAATTTTATTTCTATAGAAAATGTTGTCAAAATTTTAATTCTATAGAGAATGTTGTCAAAATTTTAAATCTTTTGAAAATTTTGTAAAAATTTTATTTCTATAGAAAATTTTGTCAAAATGTTATTTCTATAGAAAATTTTGTTAAAATCATATTTCTATAGAAAAATTTGTCCAAATTTTACTTCTATAGAAAATGTTGTCAAAATTTTATTTTGTCAAAATTTTATTATTTATTAAAATTTTCTATAGAAAATTTTGTCAAACTTAATTATATACGTATTTAATCGGCCATTTTAAGTTTAATATATACCACGTATGGACTACACTGAAAAAAAAGCATACTCGGTTCCAATGATTTTGTCTTTACTTTAAAAAATTTGGTATTGATTCCGAGCCAAAGAAGCGGATAATACAAGTAAGGATACTTTTAAGACACAATTCTCTTTTAAATTTAGGTTTTGTGTACTTGGTCTAGGAAGCAAATTTTAATTTTTCGCTTTCTCAGCTTTTTTTCTTCATATGCTATCAAAGTCCTTTAAAAGCGAGTTAACGGCAACTTTATTTTCCAAATTAGGACTCGACTTCCAGTAGAAATTATGCTATGTTTGAAGTAAAAAACTTCTTTAAAATAAAGTTTTGAAAAACATGTCCTATATTTGAACGATTTTTTGCTTTGTAGTCAAGATGCAAAAAGACAACAAATTTAAAGACAATTTCATTAAATTTAAAGAATTTTTCTGAATTATTAAAGTCAAGTTGACCTTAGCCTATAAATTTTTTCTTTCATGTTAAGATACCCATTTTTAAGGCAAATCACTTAATTATAAGGACAATACGACTTCATTGAAAAGTTTATCGACTTTTGGACAAGGAAAATAACTTTATTTTAGAGAAATGCGTCTTCTATGCTAATCAAAATTTGTATTCGTATTTTAAAGACATGAAATCTTTGACCTCACGACAATATTTTTTTCAGTGTATACCACGTACGGTACGGTATATTACGGTATTAGGAAGTTTTAAGATACCTTGTCATCGGCAAAAGTTACCGCAACCCAAGTAATTCGATTGTGGATGACAGTCTTCAGTAGAAATTTCTACGCAATCCATTGTGGAGGGTACATAAGATTCGACCTGGCCGAACTTACGGCCGTATATACTTGCTCTTTTCTTATTTTACTTGGGTTGCGAAAAAATTTAACGATGGCAAGGTATATTAAACCTCCTTGACATTGTCTTCCAGGAGTCTCCGTAAGGCAAATCTGGGGATTGGTTTATATGGGGACCGATATGGATCAATTTTTGTATGAATGTTAGAGAGTATATACTAACATCATGTACCAACTTTCAACCGGATCGGATGAAATTTTCTCTGCTAAGAGCGTCCGCAAGACAAATCTGGGGGATCGCTATATATGGGGCTATGCATAAAAGTGATCCGATATGGCCCATTTGTAATACCATCCGACCTACATCAATAACAACTACATGTGCTAAGTCGATAGCTTGTTTCCTTAGAAAGTTAGTGTGATTTCCACAGATGGACGGACGGACATCGCTAGATCGATGAGGTCTGAGATCAATATTTCGATGTGTCACAGACGGAATGACAATCGTTTAGTGGATAGGCAAATGACTGCTCCAGTTCATATGGAATGAAATTCCATGAAATTGTTACTATAACCTTAGTAATGCCATTGTTATAAAATATTATGAAGATCTCAACCTAAATGTTAAACATAAAAGAAAATCATTGACAATATTTTCAAAGTAAATTAAAAAAAAATATTAAACAAAAAAAATATATATTTAATTTAGTTATATTATTGCATCAAACCGGTTGTTATTCAAGTTAACGTGTGTAATTAACACCCAGTTTTTTTTTTTTTTTACAAGTTACTACTAATAACAAAATGCATTACATTCATCTTGAAAATAGTCGCAATTACGGAATACTACTCTAAGAGAGAATCAACTAAGTGACGACATACATGTAAAATGCAATGTGATGCAAGTTCGTCAGTCATAGGTGTTATTCACACAACATTGATAATAAATGAAAATAAGAACATTTCGAGAAATGAACTGAAATTTCTAGCCTCACAGTTTTCGAGAAGAGGGAGGTATAATAAGGAGCATAACAAAATCACAGAAAAAATGATACTATCAATTGCTGACGCCAATTCATCCAATTAAAAATGTTATTATGTAAATTAATTGATATGACTAATGATTGTTTTGATTAAAAAATTAATTAACTCAATCATTTCGTTAATGGACTAGTTTTGACAATTTAATGAAATTCATTAAAACTCTTGATATTTTTCTGTATAGTATGATAAATTTTATAAGGTTATCTAATAAATTAATCAGATTGACCTCTTTGAAATTTGAATTTAACTAATGTCAATTGTAGAATAGTAAATTTACAAAATTGGTCCATATCATCGGTCTATAGTTGTATATAGCTGATCACACAAAAATTGGTCCATATCGGCTCATAATCATGCTTGCCACTCGAGCCAAACATAATCTACCAAAATTTTATTTCTATAGAAAATTTTGTCAAAATTTTATTTCTATAGAAAATTTTGTCAAAATTTTATTTCTATAGAAAATGTCAAAATTTTAATTCTATAGAGAAGTTGTCAAAATTTTATTTCTATTGAAAATGTTGTCAAAATTTTATTTCTATAGAAAATTTTGTCAAAATATTATTTCTATAGAAAATGTTGTCAAACTTGATTACATACGTATTTAATCTGCAGTTTTTAGTTTAATATATGTCACGTATGGACTATGTGGTATATATTACGGTGTTAGGAAGTTTTAAGATACCTTGCCATCGGCAAGTGTTATCGCAATACAAGTAATTCGATTGTCGATGACAGTCTTCAGTAGAAGTTTCTACGCAATCCATGGTGGAGGGTACATAGCTTAGGCCTGGCCGAACTTACGGCCATATATACTTGTTTTATTCTGTTTTCGCAGATTTATTTTTGATTTTAGCGGCTAAACTCGAACTTAATATCTACTATTTAAAACACAAAAAATTGCGTTAGTCCGTTAAAGCCATGTGATTTTTAAGTAAAGCTATTTTTTTATACTCTCCACCATAGGATGGGGGTATATTAACTTTGTCATTCCGTTTGTAACACATCGAAATACTGCTCTAAGACCCCATAAAATAAAGGATGGTTTAAATTGTTGATTTTGAATAAAACACAAGCTATTTAGGAAATTATTGTAATTTTATTTTATTATGATATATTAGTATTACTCAATTATGCATGGAACAAAATATCGGCCAAATGGGCGCCGCGATGGTCCAAATTTTCGATGACGCTGAGGCATAATGGAGGTTCTATGCCGTTAATGTGCCGAATTATCTCATCCTTTAGCTCTTGAATTGTTGCTGGCTTATCGATGTACACCTTTTCTTTCAAATAACCCCAAAGAAAAAAGTCCAACGGTGTCAAATCACATGATCTTGGCGGCCAATTGACATCGCCATTACTTGAGATAACACGGCCATTGAATTTGTTGCACAAATGAGCCATTGTTTCGTTAGCTGTGTGGCAAGTGGCACCGTCCTGTGAAACCACATATCGTCCACATCCATATCTTCCAATTCGGGCCATAAAAAGATCGTTATCATCTCGCGATAGGGAACACCATTCACAGTAACTGCCTGACCGGCCTCATTTTGGAAGAAATACGGCCCGATGATGCCGCCAGCCCATAAACCGCACCAAACAGTCACTCTTTGTGGGTGCATTGGTTTTTCGACAATCACTCTTGGATTCTCATTCGCCCAAATGCGGCAATTCTGTTTATTGACGAATCCACTGAGGTGAAAATGTTTGAAAATTGATCATCCATTGTTGCCATTTCTTGGAACCATTTAACACGTTTTTGGATTTTGTATCTCTCCATGTTTCAAATTGAGTAAGTCTGAAATAGAGAAATGTCAAATAATATTCGGAAAAAAACTTGGCAATTTAACCACCCTTTATATATATTCTGAGTGGTGGTGAAATTCTGAGTCGATCTGAGCATGTCCGTCCGTCAGTTGAAATCACGCTAACTGTCGAACGAAACACGCTACCGACTTAAACCTTGGCACAAGTAGTTGTTATTGATGTAGGTCGGATGGTATTGCAAATGGGTCATATCGGTCCACTTTTACGTATAGCCCCCATATAAACGGACCCCCAAATGTGGCTTGCGAATCCTCTAAGAGAAGCAAATTTCATCCGATCCGACTGAAATTTGGTACATGGTGTTAGTATATGGTCTCTAACAAGCATGCAAAAATTGGTCCACATCGGTCCATAATTATATATAGCCCCCATATAAACCGAACCCCAGATTTGGCTTGCGGAGCCTCTAAGAGAAGCAAAATTCATACTATCCGGTTGAAAATTGGTACATGGTGTCACCATCTGATCTCTAACAACCGTGCAAAAATTGCTCCACATCGGTCAATAATTATATATAGCCCCCATATAAACCGATCCGCCGATTTGGCTTGCGATTGCTCTAAGAGAAGCAAATTTCATCCGATCCGGCTGAAATTTGGTACATGATGTTAATATGTGGCCTCAAACACCCATGCCAAAATTGGTCGAAATCGGTCCATAATTATATATAGCCCCCATATAAACCGATCACCAGATGTGACCTCCGGAGCCCCTTGGAAGAGCAAAATTCATCCGATTCGGTTGAAATTTGGTACGTGAGGTTAGTATATGATATCCAACAACCATGCAGGAATTGGTTCATATCAGTCCATAATTATATATAGCCCCCATATAAACCGATCCCCAGATTTGACCTCCGGTGCCTTTTGGAGAAGCAAAATTCATCCAATCTGGTTGAAATTTGGTACGTGATGTTAGTATATGATATCCAACAACCATGCAGGAATTGGTTCATATCAGTCCATAATTATATATAGCCCCCATATAAACCGATCCCCAGATTTGACCTCCGGTGCCTTTTGGAGAAGCAAAATTCATCCGATCTGGTTGAAATTTGGTACGTGGTGGTAGTATATGATATTTAACAGCCATGCCAAAAGTGGTCCATATCAGTCCATAATCATATATAGCCCCCATATAAACCGATCCCGAGATTTGGTTTTGGAGCCTCTTGGAAGACCAAAATTCATCTGATTCAGTTGAAATTTGGTACATGGTGTTAATATATGGCCTCAAACACCCATGCCAAAATTGGTCGAAATCGGTCCATAATTATATATAGCCCCCATATAAACCGATCACCAGATGTAACCTCCGGAGCCCCTTGGAACAGCAAAATTCATCGGATTCGGTTGAAATTTGGTACGTGATGTTAGTATATGATATCCAACAACCATGCAGGAATCTCTAGCTCTGTCTTTTCTAACCTCACATCGTTGATGGACCACAGTAATACCATAATGGATAGTTGCGCTACTTCACTGTAATCACAGAAGCGTTAAGAAGTAGTAACGATACCAACAATGACAATGACAACAACAACAACAACTATAACGGCAATGGCAATGCGCATTAACACTTTGCAATGAAATATGCATACAACCATCAACATATCCATCATATGCGGTTCCAGCTCTACACCCTTCTCCCTTACCCTCCACTATCCATTTAGAGTCACCACAGCCATTGACCATTCAAGCATCCCATTCAGTCCCATCGGATCGTCATTCATTTTGAAGCAAACCAAGAGTTACGGCTCTCATTGTCTATGTGCCATTTGCATTGCGAGCAAGTGAAGAGCATCACATTGTTGTTGTCCGCCATTTGTGTTGGAGACCGCAGAAAACCGCAGATATAGATGAAAAATTCTCATCTCGAAATATCGCGATTGTATCTAAAATGTCAATCAGTTAAAATAAATCACGAATCTGGTCAACAACGCATCGACGCATGTTGGTTGTCCGTACGATAGATTTTCTTTTCGCCAAAACTGTGTGTAGTGTTAAATAGCTGTGCGTGAGTGTAGCTGTGTGTGTGTGTGTGAGTGTGAGCACGAGCTTTTAGTGCAATAGCAGATGAGAAACACACAAAGACAAAATTGCCTTCATTCCGGATCCGGGTAATGCTACTGGATAATACAACGATGCCGGGCACTTAAAGTGAAATGTAATTGAAATGACATGCCATTCCATGGCAAAAAGAAACAAAACCAACAGAAAAAAAGACAAATGCTCGTACTGGAATGTCTACAGACCATTTAAAAAGACGATGACGACAACTAAGTGTTAAATTGAATTGAATGGTCCTTTTGTTAGGAGCGACAAAGTGTTTAAACGCAATTACACCATTTCCTATAACAAAAACAGAAAAATTGCAAATAACACAATATAACGCAAAATATAAATAAATAGGTCCAGTCTTAATTTTGGAAACCACAAATACTTGCTTACAAAAAAAAAAATCTAAGGACAATTATATATCTATAATTTGCGATTTTTTTTTCTTCTCATGAAAGCGAAAATAAACTAAAAGTAAAGACAAAAATTATATGCGCCAAATTTTTACCATATTAGCCACACAGTGTTTCGAAACGTCAAAATAACAACTATGTGCGCCGATTTTTATTCCAATTTTGATTTTAATAGTCTATGATAATTAGCCTTCAGCACATAAAAACAATTCAGCTATTTTTCACATAAACTATTTTAAAATAAATATTTGAATTTGATGGGGTTAAATTACGAGTACGATGTAGAAAGACGAGTGGTCCGATTTTAGTCAAATTAAATATTTTGTGTAGGTATTGTGACTAGTTTTCGAACTAAAACCAAAAAAGAAATAAATTTGAACAAAGTAAAATTTTGACATTTTTTTTAAAGTTTTGAGATATTTTTACAAAAAGAAAGATGTATACACTCAAAAAAAAAATTTTTTTCTTGGATCCAAAGATTTTGACCTTCTCTTGATGATTTCGGTATTGATTCCGAGCCAAAGGACATTTTTTAGCATCCTATCTGGCCTCAAATCTAAGATCAATAAAATTAAAATTACACTAATAGAAAAAGTTTCGTTGTATTAACGAAATGTGTCGTCAATGAAACAAATTCGTTAATACAACGAATGTTTTCGTTAATATAACGAATTTTCTGCAAATCACCGTAAATTTTCGTGCTATTAAGGAATATTTTCATTTTATAAATAAAAATGTTTGGTTATATCAATGAAAATTTTTCGTTGGCTGACTTTTAAAAATCCAAAGTATAGCGGATACCTCAAAGTAAAAATTTGATTTCGATAGAAAATTATCTCAAAATTTTATTTCTTTAGAATTTTTTTTCAAAACTTTATTTCTATAGAAAGATTTGTGAAATCTTTTTCAAATTTTTTTTTCTATTGAATTTTTTTCAAAACTTTATTTCTATAGAGAATTTTGTCAAAATTTTATTTTTTTAACAAATTTTGCGAAAATTTTTAGAAAGGTTGTCAAAGTTTTATTTATATAGAAAATTTTATCAAAATTTTATTTCTTTAAAAAATTTTGTCAAAAATTTATTCTTTAGATAATTTTCTCACAATTTCATTTCTATAGAAAATGTTCTCAACATTTTATTTTTGTAAAAAAATTTGTGACAATTTTTTATTTTTTTTTTTTTTCTATAGAACATTTTGTCAAAAATTTTTATAGCTATAGAAAATTTTGTCAAAATTTTATATCTGTAGAAAATTTTGTTAAAATTTTATTTCTATAGAAAATTTTGTCAAAATCTTATTTCTTTATAAATTTTTGCCAAAATTTTATTTCTATAGAAAATTTTGTCCAAAATTTATTTCTGTAGAAAATCTTGTCAAAATTTTATTTCTGTAGGTAATTTTGTCAAAATTTTAGTTCTATAGAAAATTTTGCCAAATTTTTTAGCTATAGACAATTGTCAAAATTTTATTTCTATAGAAAATTTTGTCAACATTTTATTTCTATAGAAAGGTTTGTCAAAATTTTATTTCTTTAGAAAATGTTGTCAAAATTTTATATCTATATAAAATATTTTCAAAATTTTCTCCAAATAGAGGATTTTTTCAAAATTTTATTTCTATAGCAAATTTTGTCCAAATTTTATTTCTATAGAAAATTTTGTCAGAATTTTATTGTTGTAGAGAATTTTGTCAAAATTTTATTTATATAGAGAATTTTGTCAAAATTTTATTCCTTTAGAAAATTTTGTCAACATCTTATTTCTATAGAACATTTTGTCCAAATTTTATAGCTATAGAAAATTTTGTCAAAATTTTATTTCTCTACAAAGTTTTGTCAAAATTTTATAGCTATAGAAAAATTTGTCAAAATTTTATTTCCATAGAGAATTTTGTCAAAATTTTATTTCTATACAAAATTTTGTCAAAATTTTATAGCTATAGAAAATTTTGTCAAAATTTTATTTCTGTAGAAAATTTTATTAAAATTTTATAGCTATAGAAAATTTTGTCTACATTTTATTTCTATAGAAAGGCTTGTCAAAATTTTATTTCTTTAGAAAATGTCAAAATTTTATCCTTTAGAAAATTTTCTCAAAATAGAGGTTTTTATCAAAATTTTATTTCTATAGAAAATTATGTCAAAATTTTATAGCTATGGAAAATTTTGTCAAAATTTTATTTCAATAGAAAATTTTGTGAATAACTTGTTTCTGTAGAAAATGTTGTCAAAATTTTATTTCTGTAGGTAATTTTGTCAAAATTTTAGTTCTATAGAAAATTTTGCCAAATATTTTCGCTATAGAAAATTTTGTCTAAATTTTATTTCTATAGAAAATTTTGTCAAAATTTTATAGCTATAAACAATTTTGTCAACATTTTATTTCTATAGAAAGGTTTGTTAAAATTTTATTTCTTTAGAAAATGTTGTCAAAATTTTATATCTATAGAAAATTTTCTCAAAATTTTCTCAAAATGGGGGATTTTTTCAAAATTTTATTTCTACAGAAATATTTGTCCAAATTTTATTTCTATAGAAAATTTTGTCAGAATTTTATTGTTATGGAAAATTTTGTCAAAGTTTTATTTATATAGAAAATTTGTGAAAACTTTAGTTTTTAAGAAAATGTTGTTAAAATTTTATCCTTTAGAAAAATGTCTCACAATTTTATTTCTATGAAAATTTTGTCAAAATTTTATATCTATAAAAAATTTCTCAATTTTTTTTTTTATTTTTATAGAGAATTTTGTCAAAATCTTATTTCTATAGCAAATTTTGCCAATTTTTTTAGAAAGGTTGCCAAAGTTTTGTTTAAATAAAAAATTTTATCAAAATTTTATTTCTTTAAAGAATTTTGTCAAAAATTTATTCTTTAGAAAATTTTCTTAAAATTTCATTTCTATCGAAAACGTTTTCAAAATTTTATTTGTATAGAAAATTTTGTGAAAATGTTTTCAAAATTTTATTTTTATAAAAAATTTTGTCAAATATTTATTTTTATACAAAATTTTATTTCTGTAGATAATTTTGTCAAAATTTTATTTCTATAGAAAATTTTGTCAACATTTTATTTCTATAGAAAATTTTGTCAACATTTTGTAGCTATAGAAGATTTTGTCATAGTTTTATTTTTATAGAAAATTGTGTCAAAATTTTATGTCTATAGAAAATTTTCTTAAAATTTTTTCAAAATAGAGGATTTTTTCAAAATTTTATTTCTATAGAAAATGGTGTCCAAATTTTATTTCTTTAGAAAATTTTGTCCAAATTTTATTTCTATAGAAACTTTTATCAGAATTTTATTGTTATAGAAAATTTTGGCAAAGTTTTATTTATATAGAAAATTTTGTCAAAACTTTATTTCGTTACAAAATGTTGTCAAAATTTTATCCTTTAGAAAAATGTCTCACAATTTTATTTCTATAGAAAATTTTGTCAAAATTTTATTTCTGTAGAAAATTTTCTCAAAATTTTATTTCTATATAAAATATTGTCAACAATTTATTTCTATGGAAAATTGTGTCAAAGTTGTATTTCTCAATTTTATTTTTATTGAAAAGTTGGTCACAATTGTTGGTCAAGTTGGTCAAAATTGTATTTCTTAAATGCATGTACCTTTTATTTGGAGAGGTATATGTTGCAAAATCTACCAAAACATCTAGAATTCTACCAATCTACAAACAGTAAAATATCTACCATTTTTGGTAGAATTCTACCAATTGTGGCAACCGTGGCAGCAGTTGTCCGATGGGAACCAAACGTTTTTTAGTTTTGACCAACAAAATTTTTCTTAGTTGTGACCATCAACAATACCCTACAAAGTTTCACTTTCCTGCGTTACATCTTATTTTTTTACCCATTCGTTGCATGTGATCGAAGCACTGTGCGCCGTAGTCCATTCTTATTACTTTTCTTCTGCTCCAGTTAGCATTAAACTTATTCGTACCATTACTGGAATGTATGCCTACGTTTAGTGCATAAAATTTTCAAGGCGTGGTCACTCCTCCTCCAAGTCACTAAAGCCAATTTGAAATGTTATATTTTAGTTAAAAATTGTTCCAATATTTTATAATTTTTTTGTATACGTTAGTTAAATGACTAAACAAGGGGGATACAAAATGGGTAAAATTCGTTTAACATATGAGACTATGTTATGGATATTATGGTTATAAAAACAGGCCTCGAGTTTAGTTACAAAACTAAAAGAATTAAGAGGTGCTAAAATTTTATAAAAAAAATTATTTTGAAGCAAACTTGAAGATGTATGTGCCTTCCCCCTCTCAAGATCAGCACAGATCCTGGCTGTTTTCGAAGAATTTTTTGTTTAATTTTTTTTTGCGGTTTTTGATGAAACAATTCTGGCAACACTGCTCAAGACTATCAAATAGGTATGTTCAAACGTTAATTTTAAATTTGCTATATTAAATTTTAGATTATTAAGGAAAATTGTTTGTTTAATTTCTGGAGGGAATCTTATGCTCTCGTTTCTTTATACCCAACGAAAACCCAGCAGCCAATTGAATTCGAATTAATTTGGTTTTTTGTAATTTTGAAAGTTCGTTTCGTTTGTATGAGACATACATTGATTAACAAAAATGAGTATTTTCAAATTTTTGGCGTGACCTTTTGAACATTTTGGACTTCTATAACTTTAGTCCATGCTAATTTTTCAATATATATTGCATCCGTTCCTGCGATATGTTCAGCCCATTAGCAATTTTCGGCACAGGATTTCGATCAAATCTGAATTTTGGATTATTTCTAGTGTTAATAAATATTAGAAAAAAGAGAAACATCAGAATATTTTAGGTTTAAAATCCCCATTCATATTAAATGCATTTTTATACCCTCCATCATAGGATGGGGGTATATTAACTTTGTCATTCCGTTTGTAACACATCGAAATATTGCTCTAAGACCCCATAAAGTATATATATTCTGGGTCGTGGTGAAATTCTGAGTCGATCTAAGCATGTCCGTCCGTCCGTCCGTCCGTCCGTCTGTTGAAATCACGCTAACTTCCGAACGAAACAAGCTATCGACTTGAAACTTGGCACAAGTAGTTGTTATCGATGTAGGTCGGATGGTATAGAAAATGGGCCATATCGGTCCACTTTTACGTATAGCCCCCATATAAAGGGACCCTCAGATTTGTCTTGTGGAGCCTCTAACAGAAGCATATTTCATCCGATCCGGCTGAAATTTGGAACATGGTGTTGGTATATGGTCTCTAACAACCATGCAAAAATTGGTCCATATCGGTCCATAATTATATATAGCCCCCATATAAACCGATCCCCAGATTTGGCTTTCGGAGCCACAAAGGGAAGAAAATTTCATCCGATCCGGCTGAAATTTGGTACATGGTGTTGGTATATGGTCTCTAACAACCATGCAAAAATTGGTCCACATCGGTCCATAATTATATATAGCCCCCATATAAACCGATCCCCAGATTTGGCTTGCGGAGCCTAAAAGAGAAGCAAATTTCATCCGATCCGGCTGAAATTTGGTACATGGTGTTGGAATATGGTCTCTAACAACCATGCAAAAATTGGCCCACATCGGTCCATAATTATATATAGCCCCCATATAAACCGATCCCCAGATTTGGCTTTCGGAGCCACAAAGGGAAGAAAATTTCATCCGATCCGGCTGAAATTTGGTACATGATGTTGGTATATGGTCTCTAACAACCATGCAAAAATTGGTCCATATCGGTCCTTAATTATATATAGCCCCCATATAAACCGATCCCCAGATTTGGCTTGTGGAGCCTCTAAGAGAAGCATATTTCATCCGATACGGCTGAAATTTGGTACATGGTGTTGGTATATGGTCTCTAACAATCATGCAAAAATTGGTCCACATCGGTCCATAATTATATATAGCCCCCCATATAAACCGATCCCCAGATTTGGCTTGCGAAGTCTCCAAGAGAAGCAAATTTCATCCAATCCGGTTGTAATTTGGAACATGGTGTTAGTATATGATATTTAACAACCGTGCCAGAATTGGTCCATAACGGTCCATAATTATATATAGGCCCCATATAAAACGTTCTCCAGATTTGACCTCCGGAGCCTCTTGGAGGCGCAAAATTCATCCGATCCGGTTCAAATTAGGAACGTAGTGTTAGTATATGGTCGCTAAGGACCATACCAAAATTGGTCCAATCGCACAAAAATTGGTCCATATCGGTTTATAATCATGGTTGCCACTAGAGCCAAAAATAATCTACCAAAATTTTATTTCTATAGAAAATTTTGTGAAAATTTTATTTCTATAGAAAATTTTGATATAATTTTATTTCTGTAGAAAATTTTGTCAAAATTTTATGCCTACTTTGTCAAACTGAATTATATACGTATTGGATCGATCTTTTTTGATTTAATATATACCACGTATGGACTTACATACAATTTAGAAGATGGTGTTAGGAGGTGTTAAGATGCCTTGCCATCGGCAAGCGTTACCGCAACTTAAGTAATTCGATTGTGGATGCAGTGTTTAGAAGAAGTTTCTACGCATTCCATGATGGAGGGTACATAAGCTTCGGCCTGGCCGAACTTACGGCCGTATATACTTGTTTTCTGTTCACTTTCTTATCCTGTTCATCCTGTTCAATTCAATAAGGAAATGGTGTTTAATCAAAATAAGACCATCTCATTGAGGCAACCAATTTTGCGCGTCTTATTTTTCTTTTTACAACAATGTGACAGTGTCAAAGAATACGATTGGCATAAGGATTACAAAAAGAGAGCTACACGCAAAAGCAATGCTAAAAGATGCCAAATACGTTATCGAGTGCTGTTTGATTTATTTTTAACTCTAAACTGTCTTCCATGCGCTAAGCATTTTTGCAAAACAAAACAAACAAAAAAACGCTCAACAATTTTCTGCGTGAATTACTCTATAATGCTTTGGCACATCTGTCTGTCTGTCCGTTCGTCCGTCCTTGCTCTTTTTCCCCTCCATTCCTCTACCCTGTTGATTTATTCAGCACTAAAGCATATACAATTAAGAAGTGATTGTGTCAATTGGGCGTTAATCGCTTCAATTTTATTTTCCTCTTATCTAAAATAATACCCAACGTAATCACACAGATATCACAAAGACCCAAATGTTATGTAGAAGAAAACGAGAAAGAAAAGAATCAAAATATTTTGAATTGTATTTTAGTGAATTGTGTTGCTAAATCGAGCATTTGAATGACATATTGCGAATTTTTCTATGTGCTGATGTTGATGTGTCATCGAATCTAAGAGTGTGTGTATGTGTGTTATCTTATATGCTTAAGAAGACCTAAGACTTTTTGTTCACGCAATTATTCCAAATAACGGGTGTTTAACACACATAATCCTTAGAGAAATTGAAAACAGAAAAAAAATTCCCTCCGGAAGCATTTACAGAAAATCCCTGCAATTTTATTTGACATCAATGTTGATTGCTGATAACGCCACTGAATATGTTATTAAATAATGTGAGTATATACAATTTATTTATGGAAAATATTTAATAGTAGATTAAGCAGCAAAATGTTATAAAAGTGTCGGAAAAAATCGTTGCATACATTTTCAAATTAAAAAAAAAAAAATATTTTTTCAAAAATTTTTGTTAAAATTTTTCTCAAAATGCTATTTCTATAAAAAAAAATATTGCAAAATTATATTGCGATAGAAAGCTGTTGCAAAACTTTAATTTCTAAAGAATTTTTTTTACAAATTTATATATTTTTATAGGACTTTTGTAAAAATTTTATGTCTATCGAAAATTTTTGTCAAAATTTTATTTCTATAGAAATTTTAGCAAAATTTTATTTCTATAGAAAATTTCTGTTAAAATTTCATTCTTATTGAAAATTTTGCAACATGTTATTTCTATAGAAAATTTTGTCAAAATTTTTGTTTCTGTAGAACATTTTTGGCAAAATTTTATATGTACACGCAAAGAAGGAATATGATTACCCTAACCATCTTCCAAGAGGAAAATTTTAATTTTTCGCGGAAAATATGTAGCATATCTTTCGAAACCATGTTCTTTTCTCAGAGACTATGTATCTGATTTCGGAAAGCATGTTATGTTTGACGAGAAAAGAATATGTTTGCGACAAAAATGCTATATGGTCGCTGTGAAAAAGTAACATGGTGCTCTTGAAACATTTTTGAGGTGATCTTTTGCTGTAGGAAATTTCTGTAAAATCTTATTTCTATAGACAATGATTGCAAAATTCTATTTCATTGGAAATTTTGCACAAATTTTATTTCCATTTCTCAAAATCCAAATTTTATTTCTATAGAAAATTTTGTCAAAATTTTATTTCTATAGAAAAATTTTCAAATATTCTTGTAGGGTGACTTGCAGAACGACAGCATCACACGAACTCACATACAAAATCCCAGAAGATGGTTAGTGGCACTAACCGAAATATTGGAAATAAATATTAAAACAAATCAATAATCGATTGTTTCTATGACCTCAAGCCGAACAAAATTAATAATCAGAGTAAACATAAAATAGGTCAACAATACTCAAAAAAGATTTTTAAAAAATTCTTCTTTTGTACAAAAAATTTAGCAAAAATATTATGTCTATAGAATATTTTGGAAAAATTTTATTACTATAGAAAATTTTTGCAAAATTTTAATTCTATCGAAAATTTTTGACAACTTCTATTTCTAATGTTTTTTTTTTTTTTTTTGCAAAATTTTGTATCATTATAAAATTTTGTCAACAATTTCTATAGACAATTTTGTGAAAATTTAAGAAAAATTAAAAAAAATATTTGCAAAATTTAATTCTATAGAAAATTTTTGCAAAATTTTATTTCTATAGAATATTTTGTCGAAATTTTATTTCTATAGAATATTTTGTCAAAATTTTATTGCTATAGAAAATTTTTGCAAAATTCTATTTTTATAGAGAATTTTGTCAAAATTTTTTTTCTATAGAAAAATTCGTCGAAATTTTATTGCTATAGAAAATTTTGTCAAAATTTTATTTCTATAGAAAATTCTTGCAAAATTTTATTTCTATATCAAATTCTTGCAAAATTTGTTGTTTATAGAAAATTTTGTCAAAATTTTATTTCTATAGAAAATTTTTCAAATATTCTTCTTTTGTACAAAAAATTTAGCAAAAATGTTATTTCTATAGAATATTTTGGAAAAATTTTATTAATATAAAAAATTTTTACAAAATTTTAATTCTATAGAAAATGTTGTCAACAATTCATTTCTATAGACAATTTTGTGAAAATTTAATTTCAATAGAAAATTTTTGCAAAATTTTAATTCTATCGAAAATTTTTGCCAACTTCTATTTCTAATGTTTTTTTCTTTTTTTTTGCAAAATTTTATATCATTAGAAAATTTTGTCAACAATTCATTTCTATAGACAATTTTTTTTATAGAGAATTTTGTCAAAATTTTATTTCTATAGAAAAATTCGTTGAAATTTAATTGCTATAGAAAATTTTGTCAAAATTTTATTTCTATAGAAAAATTTGACAAAATTTTTCAAAATTTTATTTCTATACAAAATTTTGTCAAAATTGTATATCTATAGAAAATTTAGTCATTTTTTTATGAAAAATTTTGCCAAAATTTTGTTTCCATGGAATATTTTTTCAAAATTTTATTTGTATAGAAAATGTTGTCAAAATGTTTATTTCTATAGGAAATTTTGTCAACATTTTATTTCTATAGAAAATTTTGTCAACATTTTACTTCTATAGCAAATTTTTTCAAAATTTTATTTCTATAAAAAATTTAGTCAAAATTTTACTTCTATAGAAAATTTTGTCAAAAGTTTATTTCTATAGAAAATTCTTGCAAAATTTTATTTCTATTGAAAATTTTTGCAAAATTTTTTGTTTATAGAAAATTTTTTCAAAATTTTATTTCTATAAAAACTGTTGCAAAATTGTATTTGTATATAAAAATTTTATTGCTATAGAAAATTTTGCAAATTTTATTTCTATTCTAAATTTTTGTCAAAAGTTCATTTCTATAGAAAATCTTTTTAGAAAAATTTTGTTTCTATAGAGATTTTTGAAAAAATGTTATTTCTATAAAAAATTTTTGCAAAATTTGATTTCTGTAGAAAATGTTGTCAAAATTTTTGAAAGTTTTTTTTTTTTATAGAGATTTTTGAAAAATTTTATTTCTATAGAAAATTTTTGCAAAATTTGATTTCTATAGAAAATGTTGTCAAAATTGCATTTCTATTGAAAAATTTGCAACATTTTATTTCTATAGAAAATTTTTTCAAAATTTTATTTCTGTAGAAAATTTTTGGCAAAATTTTATTAACGTAGGAAATTTTTGTAAAATTTTATTTCTTTAGAAAATGTTTGCAAAATTTTATATCTTTTGAAGTTTTTTACAAGTTTTTATATCCTATAGAAAATTTTATCAAAATTTTATTCCTATAGACAATTTTGTCAAAATTTTATTTCTATAGAAAAGTGTAGAAAAATGTTATTTCTATAGAAAAGTTTAGAAAATGTTATTCTTATAGAATTTTTTCCATTTTTTCTTTTGTACAAAATTTTAGCAAAAATGTTATTTCTGTACAATATTTTGGAAAAATTTTATTTCTTTAGAAAATTTTAGAAAAATGTTGCTAGATGGTTGGATGTACAGCTGTTTCGGAATTACCACATTCCTCATCAGCATCCTCTACTTGCAGCAAAACTATCAACCAATTATCAGAATAAATTCAGGCAGTTCATTAAACCAAACAATAAACCACACTTGAACCCTCCGAAAAAAGGTTTTACACTGATAGCCGGCTATTGCCGAAATAAATTCGTACAAACATCTCTCTTTTCCTTTGCCACCATCAAATCATCGATTTGAATGAAGTTGGCTGGGTTTTATTTTGAGCGTGCTTCCTCTTCTTTCTTTCATTCGGTTTGTTGGTTATTGTTGGTTTCTCTTCAATCGTTATTGTTGTTTTTGATCTCAGCTTAAAACCATGCATTGTCTAAACTACAAGTGTAGCTTAACCAGCAGAGGAAAAGAATGTTTGTCAAATTTATTTGGGCAAAGCCCTATAGACTGCTAGATGGTTGGATGTACAGCTGTTTCGGAATTACCACATTCATCATCAGCATCCTCTACTTGCAGCAAAACTATCAACCAATTATCAGTATAAATTCGGGTAATTCACTCAACCCAAAGTGAACTAAACTTGAACCTTCCGAAAAAAGGTTTGATAGTCGGCTACTGTCTAAACAAATTTTCAAGCATATCGCCTTTCCTTTGCCAAACTCAAATCATCGATTTGAATGTAGTTGGCTTCGATAAAATTTTGTTAAAATTTTATTTCTATAAAAAATTTTGTTAAAATTTTAGTTCTATAACAAATTTTGTCAAATTTTTATTTCTTAAAAAAAATCTTGTCAAAATATCTGTTACGTAAAAAATTGTATTTCTATAAAAAAAAAATTGTTTCTATAGAAAATTTTGTCAACATTTTATTTCTATAAAAAATTTTGTTAAAATTTTATTTCTATAACAAATTTTGTTAAAATTTTATTTCTATAACAAATTTTGTCAAATTTTTATTTCTTAAAAAAATCTTGGCAAAATATCTGCTACGTAAAAAATTGTATTTCTATAAAAAAAATTTGTTTCTATAGAACATTTTGTCAACATTTTATTTCTATAAAAAATTTTGTTAAAATTTTATTTCTATAATAAATTTTGTTAACATTTTATTTCTATAATAAATTTTGTCAAATTTTTATTTCTTAAAAAAATCTTGTCAAAATATCTGTTACGTAAAAAAAATTGTATTTCTATAAAAAAAATTGTTTCTATAGACAATTTTGTCGACATTTTATTTCTATAAAAATTTTATTTCTATAACAAATTTTGTCAAATTTTTATTTCTTAAAAAAATCTTGTCAAAATATCAATTATGTAAAGTAATTTTATTAAAATTTTATTTCTACAAAAATGTTGGTAAAATTTTATTTCTATACAAACGTTGCCAAAATTTTGTTTTTATTAATAATCTTGTCAATCTTTTTTCTATAGAAAATAAAATTTTGTTAAAATTTTTTTTTCTATTTTATTTGAATAGATAATTTTTGTGCGAAATTGTATTTCTATAAAAAATTAAAATTTTTTTTGTATCTACATATAGAAATTTTAAAGAAAATGTTGGTCAAAATTTTTATTCACCACCCTTTATTCTAATGTGTGCCAAATAAAACTGACTAGCGATAAGCATCGCCACTAAAATGTCACAATACCAAACTATCCGCCTAATCCATTAAATTTACTAATGTCCTTTGGTCTTTTGTTGCCATAACATTCAAGCAAATGCACATCGAAAATGTAAATCAATACAATGTTCACTGATAAATCAAACTATTTTTAGAGTTATTTTGCACACAAAAACAAAATGAAACAGAAATGAAATAAAATAAAATAAAAAACGAGAGACAAAAAACAGAACATATATATAAATCACTCAGCAGCCAAAAAAGGGGTAGACAACAACGTGAAAATTTCATTTGGCAATCAATCGATGGATGAGGTCTAAACGAATTGATTAAATGTCCAATCAAACATTTACAGCCTTCTCGTCCTATAGACCACGTTGAAATGAAAAGGCTTTTCCATTTTGTTTTTGAATAGTTTTATATATAAATTACGTGTTAATTGTTAAAATTTTAAAAACTAAATAAAAATTCGTCAAAATCAATAAAAAAACTTTTGCAATAAATTTCTCTGTGTAATTTATATACGTTCTTTATGCATTAAATATTTTTAAACAAAACCCGTATACGAAAATATGTTGAAAGTGAACAAAATAACCTATTTGTGTGTCCAAAACGATTGAAAAATAAAATAAAAACAAAAAATCGCTAAAAAATCAATGTCATTTGTTGGAGCTATAAATCTGTAAAACAATCATTATGGGCTATTTGTGTTTTTTTGGAATTTACAAAAAAAAAAATTAATTTAAATGTGTGTTTAAATAATTAATGATTACTATTGGCCCGAATAAAGATATGTGTTGCTGACTTATTATCTGTGCTATAGATTTAAATTTGAAAAGTCAAAATTGATTTTAATGTTTATTTGAAAATTTGACAAATTAAAAAAAAATAATTTTTTGTTTAAAACATTTAAAGTGGTTATCAAATGTAGAACGTGTTTAATTTTATGTCGATTAGTTTTTAAATTCCAAATTAAAAAATAATGTTTAAAAATGTTGAGAATTTGTTTAATGGAATCTATAAAATTTTCTTAGTAATTTGTATCTTTTCTGATATATCGTACACAACAACAGTACCTATACTTATACATACATACCCGATATTCTACATAACTTTTTCCGTTTTTTTAATACTATTCAATCTCACTTTTGTGTATTTATGTGTGTGTATGTCTCCCAGAGGCGCAAGTGTATTTATTACTTCTGTTTCTCGCTATAAAACAATATCCCTTTATGACCACATTTTTATTGCTTGTGAAGTTCCTTTGTTTTCATTCCATGGTCACTGAATTTCCCATAATTATTACCTTTACATATCCTTAACCTAAGATACAGGGTATTACAATAGACCAAGAAGAAGTTAGAAGACAGTCAACCGGCATGACTGTTTTTAAACACTTAAAAAAATATTTTTTGTCATAAATCACGAAATTAATTGAAATGTCCTCAATCCGAGAAATGATACTATCAATCACCAAAGTCAATTAAAAAATTATTTTTTCTAAGTAACAAATTTATTGATACAATTAATTTTTGTACTTGATTTTCATTTCAATTTAAAAACAATTAATAAACCAATTATATTTTTAATTGAATATTTTCTAAAATTCAATTAAAGTTTTAATCGGAAAAATTTTGGTTATACTTTTTTTCTGTGTGGAGACACTGTACGGCCACAGATGGCGAGTGATGCCCGATTCTACTTTTAGGTTAATGTTAAGGGACCACGGCTGGCACAGTTGGAAGAATTCCACCAAAAATGGTAAATTTTGACAAAATTTTCTATAGAAATAAAATCCCAGAAAAAAGAAAATCCAAAAAATTGGAAGTTCTTCTAAAGGCACAACTTTAAAAGCACTTCCAATAATATTCTCCAAAGGAAGTTCTTTATTTTAGCTGGACAGGAAGTTCTTTTAATTAAATTTTTTTATAACTCCTATTTTTAATGAAAAATTTATAACTCGCTTTTTTCATATTTTTAATGGAAAATTTAATTTTTTTTGTTTCAAATAGTTTACAAATAGATTAAGAATACATAAAATGGTACAAATTATTGAAATTTTTCTGCAAAAAATGCCAAATCCATTGTAGAGAAATTGCAAATTTTTGAAAATATTTGATGCCAAACGTTCCACACAAGCGTAAGAATGCATTAAAACTCATTAAAAATTTAAAAAAATATTTATGTTATGTGCAAAAATTACAAAATTTCTTAATTCACATCCAAAACACTGAATTCGCATCACACTACAAGAAGTGATGCAAATCCAGTGCAACGGTTGTTAAAATGGTGGACATCCGTCCATGTTAAATTCATCGCTTCTGCTCCAATTTTGCACCACTTCTGGATCCAAAAAGAACATTTTTACTACTTTTTTGGCGACGCTTTTTTTGCTGGGATGTTGGCAAAATTTTCTATAGAAATGAAATTTTGATAAAATTCTCTATAGAAATAAATTTTTGACAACATTTTCTATAGAAATAAAATTTTGACAAAACTCTCTATAGAAATAAAATTTTGACAAAATTTTCTATAGAAATAAAATTTTGACAAAATTTTCTATAGAACAATAACTTTGATAAAATTTTTTATAGAAATAAAATCTTGACAAAATTTTCTATAGAAATAAAATTTTGACAACATTTTCTATAGAAATAAAATTTTGAAAAAATTTTCTATAGAAATAGAATTTTGACAAAATTTTCTATGGAAATAAAATTTTGACAAAATATTCTATAAAAATAAAATTTTGACAAAATTTGCTATAGAAAAAAATTTTGACAAATTTTTCTATATTAATAAAATGATGAAAAAATGTTTTATAGAAATAGAATTTTGACAAAATTTTCTAAAGAAATACAATATTGGCAAAATTTTCTATAGAAATAAAATTTTGACAACATTTTCTATGGAAAAAAAGTTTTGATAAAATTTTCTATAGAAATAAAATTTTGACAAAATTTTTTATAGAAATAAAAATTTTGTATAGAAATAAAATTTTGACAAAATTTTCTATAGAAAAAAAAAAAATAGACAAAATTTTCTATTGAAATAAATTTTGACAAAATTATGTACAGAAATAAAATTTTGAAAACATTTTGTAAAGAAAAAAAATTGACTTATCTATTGTCATTATAAAAAAATTTGTCAAAAGATCAAATCACAATTGGTGTAGAAAGTTTTGATAAAATTTTCCATAGAAATAAAGTTTTGACAAAATTCTCTTTAGAAATAAAATGTAACAAAATTTTCTATAGAAATAAAATTTTGACAAAACTTTCTATAGAAATAAAATTTTGAAAAAATTTTATATAGAAATAAAATTTTGACAAAATTTTCTATAGAAATAAAATTTTGACAAAATTTTCTATAGAAATAAAATTTTGACAAAATTTTCTATAGAAATAAAATTTTGAAAAATGTTCCACAGAAATAAAATTTTGATACAATTTCCTATAGATAAAAAATTTAGACAAAATTTTCTATAGAAATAAAATTTCGACAAAATTTTCTATCGAAATAAAATTTTGACAAAATTATGTACAGAAATTTTGACAAAATTTTCTATAGAATTGAAATTTTGACCATTTTTTTATAGAAATAAAATTTTTACAAAATTTTCTATAGAAATAAAATGATGACAAAATTTTCTATAGAAATAGAATTTTGATAAAATTTTCTACAAAAATGAAATATTGACAAATTTTTCTATAAAAATAAAATTTTGACAAAATTTGCTATAGAAAAAAAATTTTGACAAATTTTTCTATATCAATAAAATGATGACAAAATTTATTATAGAAATAGAATTTTGACAAAATTTTCTAAAGAAATACAACATTGGCAACATTTTCTATAGAAATAAAATTTTACCAAATTCTCTTTACAAATAAAATGTAACAAAATTTTCTATAGAAATAAAATTTTGACAAAAATTTTTATAGAAATAAAAATTTTTTAAAGAAATAAAATTTTGACAAAATTTTCTATAGAAATAAAATTTTGACAAAATTTTCTATCAAAATAAAACTTTGACAAAATTATGTACAGAAATTTTGACAAAATTTTCTATAGAATTGAAATTTTGACCATTTTTTTATAGAAATAAAATTTTTACAAAATTTTCTATAGAAATAAAATGATGACAAAATTTTCTATAGAAATAGAATTTTGATAAAATTTTCTACAAAAGTGAAATATTGACAAATTTTCTATAAAAATAAAATTTTGACAAAATTTGCTATAGAAAAAAATTTTGACAAATTTTTCTATATCAATAAAATGATGACAAAATTTATTATAGAAATAGAATTTTGACAAAATTTTCTAAAGAAATACAATATTGGCAACATTTTCTATAGAAATAAAATTTTACAAAATTCTCTTTACAAATAAAATGTAACAAAATTTTCTATAGAAATAAAATTTTGACAAAAATTTTTATAGAAATAAAAATTTTGTAAAGAAATAAAATTTTTGACAAAATTTCCTATAGAAAAAAAAATTAAAAATTAAAGTTTTGATAAAATTTTCTATAGAAATCAAATATTGAAAAATTTTTCTATAAAAATAAAATTTTGGCAAACTTTGGTATAGAAATAAAATTTTTACAAAATTTTGATAAAATTTTCTATAGCAATAAAATGATGACAAAATTTTCTAAAGAAATAAAATATTGACAAATTTTTCTATAAAAATAAAATTTTGACAAACTTTGCTATAGAAAAAATTTTTTGACAAAATTTTCTATAGAACTAAAATGATGACAAAATTTATTATTTTGACAATTTTGACAAAATTTTCTATGGAAAAAAAGTTTTGATAAAATTTTCTATGGAAATAAAATTTTGACAAAATTCTCTTTAGAAATAAAATTTTGACAAAATTTTTTATAGAAATAAAATTTTCTATAGAAATAAAATTTTGACAAAATTTTCTATAGAAATAAAATTTTGAAAAAATTTTCTATAGAAATAAAATTTTGACAAAATTTTCTATAGAAATAAAATTTTGACAAAAATTTCTATATAAATAAAATTTTGACAAAATTGTCTATAGAAATAAAATGTTGACAAAATTTTCTATAGAAATAAAATTTTGACAAAATTTTCTATAGAAATAAAATTTTTAAAAATGTTCTACAGAAACAAAATTTTGACAAAATTTCCTATAGATAAAAAAAATTAGATAAAATTTTCTATAGAAATAAAATTTTCACAAAATTTTCTATTGAAATAAAATTTTGACAAAATTATGTAAAGAAATTTTGACAAAATTTTCTATAGAAATAAAATTTTGACAAATTTTTTTATAGAAATAAAATATTGACAAAATTTTCTATAGAAATAAAATGATGACAAAATCTTCTACAGAAATAGAATTTTGAAAAAAATTTTCTAAAAAATGAAATATTGACAAAATTTTTCTATAAAAATAAAATTTTGACAAAATTTGCTATAGAAAAAAATTTTTGACAAAATTTTCTATAGAAATAAAATTTTCACAAAATTTATTATAGAAATAGAATTTTGACAAAATTTTCTAAAGAAATGCAATATTGACAAAATTTTCTATAGAAATAAAATTTTGACAAAATTTTCTATGAAAAACAAGTTTTGATACAATTTCCTATAGAAATAAAATTTGACAAAATTTTCTATAGAAATAAAATGTAACAAAATTTTCTATAGAAATAATATTTTGACAAAATTTTTTATAGAAATAAAAATTTTGTATAGAAATAAAATTTTGACAAAATTTTCTATAGAAATAAAATTTTGACAAAATTTTCTGTAGAAATAAAATTTTGACAAAATTTCCTATAAAAAAAAAAATAGATAAAATTTTCTATAGAAATAAAATTTTCACAAAATTTTCTATTAAAATAAAATTTTGACAAAATTATGTACAGAAATAAAATTTTGAGAACCTTTTCTACAGAAAAAAAATTGACTTATCTATTGTCATTATAAAAAAATTTGTCAAAAGATCAAATCACAATTGGATTTTGTCCTTTGGATGACGCCATATGGTGTAGAAAGTTTTTATACCCTTCACCACTACTGTGGTACAGGGTATAATAAATTTGTGCATTTGTATGTAACACCGAGAAGGAGTAGTCATAGACCCATCTTTTAGTATACCGATCGGCTTAGAATTAAATTCTGAGTCGATTTAGCGATGTCTGTCTGTCTGTTTGTCCGTCTGTCTGTCTGTCTCTCTGTCTGTCCGTCTGTTGATGTATTTTTGTGTGCAAAGTCCAGCTCGCAGTTTAAGTCCGATCGTCCTAAAATTTGGCACAGGTTCCTTCTACGGCTCAAAGACGATCTCTATTGATTTTGAAAAAAATCGGTTCAGGTTTAGATGTAGCTGTCATATATATTTACCACCGATCTGATCATAATTGGCATATTTATCAACCGATCTTCTTCAAATTCCGTACATCCGAATACTTTATAAGTCTCGAGAAACTTGCAAAATATCAGCCAAATCGGTTCAGATTAAGATATAGCTCCCATATATATCTTTCGCCCGATATGCACTTACATGGTGCCAGAAGCCAGAGTTTTACCCTGATGTGTTTACAATTTTGTATAAGGAGTACAATTGATATTGTCGTCAATTGTGACAAATTTAGTTGAAATCGGTTCAGATTTAGATAAAGCTCCTATATATATCTTTCGCCTGATTAAGACTCATATGGCCACAGAGGCCAAAGTTTGCTACCGATTTGCGTGAAATTTTGCACTGAGAGTAGAATTGGCATTCTACCAATGGTTTCTAAATTTGATTGAAATAGTTTCAAAATATCAGCCAAATCGGTTCAGATTTTAATATAACTCACATATATATCTTTCGCCCGATTTGGAGTCATATGACCGTATACGCCAAATTTTAACACCCATTCACGTAAAATTTTGCACAGAAAGTAGAATTGAAATTCTACTAATCTTTACTAAATTTGGTTGAAATCGGTCCAGATTTAGATATAGCCCCAAATGAATCTATCGTCTGATTTAGACTGATATGACCATAGAGACCAAAGTTTTACTCCGATTTATGTGAGGCTGCGCACAGGGAGTAGACTTAATATAATAGCTATCTATGCCAAATTTGGTTAAAATCGGTTCAGATTTAGGTACAGCTCCCATATATATATTTCGCCCGATATGGATTTAATTGGCCCTAGAGGCCAGAATTTTATCTTTACTTCATTCAAATTTTGCACAAAGAGTACAATGGATGGTCAATACTAATACTACATAGTGGTGATGGATATAATATAGTCGGCCCACCCGAATTTGTTTCACCATGAAAAGATATCACCAATATATTTCCAATCAAAAGCTTGATTAAAGTTGAAAATGTTGATAAATTAATTAGGGCCAGAGAGGTTTTAATTGACCTGTATTTGTTTTCCAATATTCCACAAGGGTCGCTTGATTTTATTTTTAGAAAAATATTCATACGCACCATTTCTATTGATATCCCCCATAAAACAGAAAGGAAAAACAAATCCAATTCATAATTTACTAATCCTGATCATTTTCTTGCATCTATCAACACTAACCACACTCAAAGTTGTATCAGAAAAGAAGTCTATTTGAATTAAATAAATGTTTGATTTCTCTTCAAAGTTTATGTATGACAAAATGTGTTAAAGTAATTCTTAAAATATATATCCTGATATCCAATATTTCAAAATGATTAATAATAGTCAAGAAATGTGTTCTTTGGTATATCCGTGTATGTTATAAAATCTGCACAAAAAAACCAGATAAATATTTATAAAAAAAAAATCATAAAATAAAATCTTCTAATTAAAATCCTTTTTTGAACTTTAAAAATTGGGTATTTTTCCCATCGATAACAACGCATCATGTTCAATACAAATGCAACGTCATCGTCTGCCTCGTCATCCACTACATTTCCATCATTGACGACGTCAATTGCACTGGCGAATTATGCAAATGCTTGCAACAACAGCAACAACAATTTCCCCATATCAACCAACAACACAATCTCCACCGCCAACAACGATACAGCCAACAGAAACAGACAATTACCATCGATAATTGAGAATTTATCCAATAATAACTGTTGCAGCAATAACGGCAATAGTAGTGGTAGTATTCCAACTACCAGTAGTAGTAGTGGTAGTAGTGGTAGTGCTTTAGACATTTCTGGTCATAGCTTGTTCCAATGTCCCAATAGCAGTACTAGCCTTGCTTCAATATCCTCTGTTACAAATAAAGATAGCCATTCCGGTGCTAGTACAAGTCTAAGCCTCAATACCAGCACCAGTAGTAACAGTAGTAGTAGTTGTAGTGGCGGCGGAAAATTTTCATTGGCCATACATCCGTATGTCTCAACCGCAGCGGCTTTAGATGCTGCGGCAACAGCTAAAGCTATTGCTTCATCGTTATTTAACTCATCATCAGCATCGTTGATATCTTCAATAGCATCAACATCAGCATCGCCATCAACAACGTCGTCGACGACATCGTTTAAGCCATATCCGTCAATAAATTCCGCATATTGGTTGCCATCACCACATCCTTCACCGTATACGATACCAGGTAAAGTTATAATGGGCATATGCAAAAAAAAGAGCCGTTTCTAGGTAATTCATAGACTCCGACTCGGTGTAATGTGAAACAGTGATTTGATGGAAAATTTTGGGAGATTTTTATGATTTGAAATATTTAACGTGGAGAGGATTTATATTGCAAAAAATACACTTTGAAAGAAATAGATAAAATAATCGAAATTTTATAATATTCTCAAATATGATGCAATTCTAAACGAAGTCCGTCTTTCCAACCATTTGAAATCACTCAAAATATTTACCGAATAGATATATCACTACGCAATATTGCAAACATATTTCAGAAAGTTATTTTTCATAGGACATACGTATCCAAGAAGATCTCTAATCTATAAAAAAATAGGGAAATCGATTTATGATATTGGTAAAAATTTACTTATGGATACTGCCAAAATTTTATTTCTATAGAAAATTTTTACAAAATTTTATTTCTATAGAAAATTTTTACAAAATTTTATTTCTATAGAAAATTTTTACAAACTTTTATTTCTATCGAAAATTTTGACAAAATTTTATTTCTATCGAAAATTTTGACAAAATTTTATTTCTATAGAAAATTTTATCAAAACTTTACGTCTATAGAATATTTTATCAAAATTTAATTAGTATAGAAAATATTATCAGAATTTTAGGTTTACAGAAAATTTTATCAAAATTTTATTTGTATAGGAAATTTTGTCTAAATTTTAATTTTATTTTTATAGAAAATTTCGTCAAAATTTTATTTTTATAGAAAATTTTGTCAAAATTTTACGTCTATAGAAAATTTTATCAAAATTTTATTTGTATAGGAAATTTTATCAAAATTTTACGTCTATAGAAAATTTAACCAAAATTTTATTTCTATAGATAATTTTGAGAAAATTTGATTTATATAGAAAATTTTGTAAAAGTTTTATTTCTATAGAAAATTTTGTCAATATTTTATTTCCATATAAAAATTTAGCAAAATTTTATTTTTATTGAAAATTTTTTCAAAATTTTATTTGTATAGAAAATTTTATCAAAACTTTACGTCTATAGAATATTTTATCAAAATTTAATTAGTATAGAAAATATTATCAAAATTTTACATTTACAGAAAAATTTATCAACATTTTAAATTTCATTTTTATTGAAAATTTTTTCAAAATTTTATTTGCATAGAAAATTTTGACAAAGTTTTATTTCTATAGAAAATTTTATCAAAACTTTACGTCTATAGAATATTTTATCAAAATTTAATTAGTATAGAAAATATTATCAAAATTTTACGTTTATAGAAAAATTTATCAACATTTTATTTGTATAGGAAATTTAGTCAAAATTTTAATTTTATTTCTATAGAAAATTTCGTCAAAATTTTATTTTTATAGAAAATTTTGTCAAAATTTTACGTCCATAGAAAATTTTATCAAAATTTTATTTGTATAGGAAATTTTAAAAAAAATTTACGTCTATAGAAAATTTTACCTAAATTTTATTTCTATAGAAAATTTTGTAAAAATTTTATTTCTATAGAAAATTTGTCAATATTTTATTTCCATATTAAATTTTGCAAAATTTTATTTTTATTGTAAATTTTTTCAAAAATTATATTTGTATAGAACATTTTGACATAATTTTATTTCTATAGAAAATTTTTACAAAATTTTATTTCTATAGAAAATTGTGTCAACATTTTATTTCTATAGAAAATTTTGTCAAAATTCTATTTCAATAGAAAATTTAGTCAACATTTTATTTCTATTGAACATTTGTTCAAAATTTTATTTGTATACAAAATTTTTACAAAATTTTATTTCTATAGAAAATTTTGACAAAATTTTATTTTTATAGAAAATTTTATCAAAATTTTACGTCTACAGAAAATTTTATCAAAATTTTATTTCTATAGATAATTGTGACAAAATTATATATATATAGAAAATTTTTACAAAATTTTATTTATATAGAAAATTTTTACAAAATTTTATTTCTATAGAAAATTTTGTCAATATTTTATTTCTATATAAAAATTTTGCAAAATTTTATTTCTATTAAAAATTTTTCAAAATTTTATTTGTATCGAAAATTTTTACAAAATTTTATTTCTATAGAAATTTTTGACAAAATTTTAGTTTTGTAGGAAATTTTATCAAAATTTTATTTTTGTAGAAAATTTTATCAAAATTTTACGTCTATAGAATATTTTATCAAAATTTTATTAGTATAGCAAATATTATCAAAATTTTACGTTTATAGAAAATTTTATCAAAATTTTATTTGCATAGGAAATGTTGTTAAAATGTTAGTATTTTAGAATATTTTGTCAAAATTTTATTTCAATAGAAAATATTGTCAAAATTTTATTTCTATAGAAAATTTCGTCAAAATTTTATTTTTATAGAAAATTTTGTCAAAATTTTACGTCTATAAAAAATTTTATCAAAATTTTATTTGTATAGGAAATTTTATCAAAATTTTACGTCGATTGAAAATTTTACCAAAATTTTATTTCTATAGAAAATTTTGTAATACTTTTATTTCTATAGAAAATTTTGTCAATATTTTATTTCTACATAAAAATTTTGCAAAATTTTATTTCTATTGAAAATATTTTTAAATTTTATTTGTATAGAAAATGTTTACAAAATTTTATTTCTATAGAAAATTTTTACAAAATTTTATTTCTATAGAACATTTTGTCAAAATTTTATTTGTATAGGAAATTTTGTCAAAATTTTATTTGTATAGAAAATGTTGTCAAAATTTTATTTATATAGAAAATTTTGTCAAAATTTTATTTATATAGAAAATTTTGTCAAAATTTTATTTATATAGAAAATTTTGTCAAAATTTTACTTTTATAGAAAATTTAGTCAACATTTTATTTCTATAGAAAATTTAGTCAATTTTTTTTTTCTATGGAAAATTTTGTCAAAATTTTATTTCCGTAGAAAATTTTGCCTCTTTACTACAAATTATGATAATTTCGTCCCCAAAAATCCCCAATTTAAAAAAATTGTTCAAAAAAAAATCCCCAAACCATTTTTGACAAGTCCTTTTGAAACCAAAAATATAAAAAAACTAACAATTTTACCAATTTGCGAGCCAGATCGACTGAAAATGTGACTATATTATCTCAGTTCTAGATTAAACATTTGTGGTAGGCATATTTTCGTTCTAATCTATATTTAGGGTATAAAAATTTTTTTTGTCCATTATTTTTCATCCGATTTGCTTAAATTACTATTTTGATATTTTTATTGACCCCTCAAAAGACCACTGTACTACAAAGAATATCCCTTATGGGAAAGAACTGAGTATGCATATTTTACTCAATAAGAAATACCTGTCAGTCTTTGTCCTTGTATCTTTCTTACACTGGACGTTGTGTACGTACATAAAGTTTTATTATGATCACCATCAACATCAGATTTCAGGCCTATACCATGGACGCAATATATGCGCATATTTTTGGATGACTTAATCAACCACACTCACAAACGCACACACCTTTTTTATTGCCATTATATGCCCTTTTTCTGCACACTAAAGATTTACTATAAAGAGTTCATTTTCTCAATTTGTCACGTTTTGCAAAGGGGAAAAAACAGCAATTGTGCACTAGCATTACATCTCAGAAAACTGAGTATACTTTTGCATCCGCCTTTCGTTGTTAAAACAGTCTTTATTTTAAGAAATTTTCCTTGGGTTCAAAAATATGTTTGTAATAATATATTTAGACACATAATTGAAAAAAGAATTTATTTGATTCAATTAAATAAAAAAGCAAAGATCAGTCAATTAAAATATTTATATCAATAAAATTTTTAATGGGGTCAAATGACTTTTTTACAGAATTTGTTGGATTAAAATTGTGTCAAAATTTTATTTCCATGGAGAATGTTGTCAAAATTTTATTTCCACAGAAAATTTTATCAACATTTTATTTCTATAGAAAATTTTATCAAAATTTTATTTCTTTAGAAAATTTTGTCAAAATTTTATTTCTATAGAAAATTTTATTTCTATAGAAAATTTTGTCAAAATTGTATCTCGATAGAAAATTTTGTCAAAATATTATTTTTATAGCAAATTTTGTAAAAATTTTATTGGTATAAAAAATTTTGTCAAATTCATATTTCTGTAGAAAATTGTGTCAAAATTTTATTTTGACTTTAAATATGTTCAAAAATATGAAATTTTTCTAAATGGATTTAGCACTCTTTTCGACAAAATTTTAATAATAGAACATTTTGTCAACATTTTATTTCTGTTTTTTGTTGATATTGTTGACCTTTTATTTTAATTTTTATGATTTTTATCTCATAATCTCGGCTGTAGGTCTATAAATTAAACTCGAAATTGTTGGTTTCTAGTTTTTTATTTTCCGATATTTCGGTTGACTTCGTCAGACCGTTTTCAAGGCTACAATTTACAAAATTAAACAAAAGTTAATTACAAAATTCACAAATTAAAGTTAAACTATTGTCATTTACATTTTATCCGTTGTCTGGTTACTTCGCTGTCTGGTTTTCTACTGGTGATCAATTTCTCCTGTGTTTTTGTATCGTATGTCGATATATTCTCGCGCAGTTCTCAATATCTTTTTTATAGTTTATTCTCTCGTTAGTGGGAGTGTTAATTATGTGTAACATTTCCAGAGTAAATCTTCGTCTGTAGTTGTTTTCCTTGCATAGGATTTCTACGTTATTAAAGTTAGGTTTGTGACCAGTCAATGTACAGTGGGCCGCAAGTGCTGTTTTTTGTTCCATTGGTTTGTCTGTTGTTTTTATATCCGATTTATGTGAAGACAATCTTGTTTTTAATTTTGTCATTGTCGTACCAATATATGTCTTTTGGCATAAGTTGGATTTGTCACCGTTGCATTTTATCTTATATACTACGTTGTGTTGGTCTTCATTCTTCATTCTTAATTTTTGTTTTTGTTTTACTAAATAATCCGTTGACAGTGTTTGTAGTTTTTAACGCGAGTTGATATTTTTCTTTATTGTATATGTCAGACTTGGACAGTCTCTCGGAGAAGTTTGGTATATATGTCACTGGTTTGTATATTTTTGAATCCTTTTTCTTGGTCAATTCTCGGTTGTTGTGTAGGTTGGCTTTCACTTTCGATAAGAGTTGATATATCGTTCGTTGTGGGAAATTGTTGTCTTGGAGAATTCGTTTAATTTTATTTTCATTTTCAGAATGAAATTCTGGATCACTAATATTAAATATCCTTCGTATGAAATTTGTCGCTGTATTGATTATTATACGTTTACTGTGCTTAGAGTAAAAATTGAGCAGTCTCCCAGAAGCCGTTGGTTTTTGGTACCAATTTAGTCTCAGTTGGTTTCCTTGTCTATGTATTATTACGTCAAGATATGGTAGTTTATTGTCCTGTTCTAATTCCTTTGTAAATTGAATTTGTCTATTAAATGAGTTTAAGGCCTTTAGTGTTTCGTCGACTTCTGATGCCTTTATGATTGCGAAGATGTCATCTACGTATTTTGTTAATATCGGTGGTTTAGTAATATTTTTAAATACTTCGTCTAAAAGTTCCTCCATAATAATGTCTGCTACAATTGGTGAAGCAGGGGAACCCATTGGCATACCTTTTAATTGCTCATAAATCTTGTCCTCAAATTTAAAATATCTGGTGTCCTTGATACAAAATGTAATTAAATCTATGAATAAATCCTTCGTCATGTTCGTATACTGCTCAATTATGGTCCATTTTCTTTCAATCTTTCTTTTATTTCTATAGAATATATTGTCCAAATTTTATTTCTATACAAAATTTTTAATTTTTTTTTATAGAAAATTTTGTAAAAATTTTTTTGTCAAAATTTTATTTCTATAGAAAATTTTGTCAAAATTTTATTTCTATAGAAAATTTTGGCAAAATTTTATTTCTATAGAAAATTTTGTCAAAATTTTATTTCTATAGAAAATTTTGTAAAACTTTAATTTTTATAGCAAATTTTGTCAAAATTTTATTTCTATAGAAACTTTTGTCAAAATTCGATTTGTATAGAAACATTTTTTTTTTATTTTTATAGCAAATTTTGTCAAAAGTTTATTTCTATAGAAAATGTTGTCAAAATTGTATCTCCATAGAAAAATTTGCCAAGATTTTTCCATAGAAAATTTTGTCAAAATATTTTTATAGCAAATTTTGTAAAAAAATTATTTCTATAAAAAATTTTGTCAAAATCTTACTTCTATCGAAAATGTGTCAAAATTTTATTTTGACCTCAAATGTGTTCAAAAATATGCAACTTTTCTAAATGGATTTAGCACTATTTTCGACAAAATTTTAATAATAGAAAATTTTGTAAAAATTTTATTTCTATAGAATATATTGTCAAAATTTTATTTCTATACAAAATTTTGAAATTCTTTTTTTGTTTTGTATAGAAAATTTTGTAAAAATTTTATTTCTATAGAAAATTTTGTCAAAATTGTATTTCTATAGAAACTTTTGTCAAAATTCTATTTCTATAGACACTTTTGTCAACATTTTCTTTCTATAGAAAATTTTGTCAAAATTTTATTTCTATAGAAAATTTTGTCAAAATTTTATTTCTATAGAAAATTGTGTCAAAATTTTATTTCTATAAAAAATTGTGTCAAAATTTTATTTCCATAGAAAATTTTGTCAAAATTTTATTTTTGTTAGCAAATTTTAATTGTATAAAATTTTTTCAAAATTTTATTTCCATTGAATATTTTCTCACAATTTTATTTCTATAGAAAATTTTGTCAAAATTTTATTTCTATAGAAAATTGTGTCAAAATTTTATTTCTATAGAAAATTGTGTCAAAATTTTATTTCCATAGAAAATTTTGTCAAGATTTTATTTTTGTAGCAAATTTTAATAGTAGAAATTTTTTTCAAAATTTTATTTCTACCCAGCAAAAACTCTCATTACCCGGTAATCTTGTAGGTAAGCCTATTTAAAAATTAATAACCACTTATTAATTGGCATCGCTTCGTATTACATTTACATACGCATGTCCTAGGAGGGAAGTACTTCTTCACAGGCATACTTTCGGCCATAAAATAAGTAATGCATTTAAAGCATTTAATCACCTAATATGTAATGACTTATTCGTAGATACACCAGAGCTTGCAAAATAGCCACTTATTGTCTCAGGCAACCAAATCTGGAAAATATTGGATTCTATCGCCGATTACAATGGATCAAAATATGGCGAGTGGTGCTGTAATAGGAGAACTACTTGGATAGAAACGAATATTGTATAAATAAACAAAAATTCTAATAAATAATCTAAATAAGATTACACTCAAATTAATTTCACACTTAAAATAGAAATAAATGTAGGTTGTTTAAGGTAGTTGGATTCGTGAATTACGATACAATAAATCCAATAGCCAATTCACATAAGGTTCGAAATCTACTAAGAGTGGATTTTAAGTCTCTTTGTTATAAGGCAAATGGCATTTGAAATTTAGTTTAAACGCATTTTGGAAGTGTAATGTGAATGAGGTATAAGAAAGCATTTATTTAAAACATAATATGATAATGTCATTAAACACAATTATTATGAAATATTTGTGATAAAAAATTCTTAACGGAAAAATCTTCAGAATTACCGTTACATTACATATTCTTTTTGATTTTTTATGTAAGTGCTCGATTATGTGAATAATTATATTAACTACAACTGCCTAAAAATTTGATAATAACGATTCGAAAATTACCGAGAAGTATTTATTTTTGTCATTACAAGTTAGTCATTATAACTCGCCGCAATGTAATGCAACGTGTAATGACAGCTTTACTCCTGGTAATGTCAATTGTAATGAGATGTGGTTACCTAGTTTTTGCTGGGTGTAGAATATATTGTCAAAATTTTATTTCTATAGAATATATTATCAACATTTTTTTTTTCTATTGAAAATTTTATCAAAATTTTATTTCTATAGAAAATTTTGTTAAACTTTTATTTCTATAGAAACTTTTGTCAACATTTTATTTCTATAAAAGATGTTGTCAAAATTTTATTTCTATAAAAAATTGTGTCAAAATTTTATTTTGACCTGAAATATTTTCAAAAATATCCAAATTTTTCTAAATGGATTTAGCACTATTTTCGACAAAATTTTAATAATTTGTACACTGCTAGAAAAATATGTTTTTCATATGTGCAGATACAAACAAAATTTGTTTCGGGCACAATTTTTTAAAAACAATATTTGCCAATTAAAATAAAATTTTTAATTCGCTCAATTAACTTTTTTTACTGATTTTTTGGGTAATACCTGATTATTTACGTATATAATTTATTTATAATTTAAATTAAAAATTAATAATTTTTTCAATTAATTCCTTGATTTATGCCATCAAACATTTTTGTTTATGTATAACACTTGACCCAACTATCGTTAATTAGTTTATGAGTGAGGCCTTTGCATCTTTGGTAAGTATTACTTTGGCCCCCACAACATTTTCCATAGAACAACGCAAACACTGTATTTTATTGAAAACGGAAGCAGCGGATGGATATGGGGATGGACACATTTCATTAGTATATTATTAAATAATTTATTTATGTATTATTCGATAAACTTAATTAATTGCTATTTTATGTAGATCGTCAATTATCATTTCTTCAATGTTCTAATTTTTTCCACTTTTTTGCTTAATAAGCCCATTATAATTCTTTAATATATATTCAGTGTTTCCTTACTTATCCTTTTTGGTGTGATTTTTTGCTTCGATTGGAATTTTTTCCTCCGATGTCTTATCTGCCAATCCAAATAAATGACTTTGAAAATGACAATTTTTTCAATGCAATTAACTGCTGATGAAGTTAAATCAAGCGATCATCCTTAATGCTACTCATCAGTACCATTGGATAACTTTGCCTCTCTCAGTCTCTCTCGCTTATACACATACATGTGCCTACAAGCATCTCTGAGTTCATTGCAATATAATGTGGGCAATATCCGTTGGGTGTCATTGTCAGCTTTCTGTGTCTATATTGACTTAACAACAACAGCAACGAGAGTCCTTCACATTTGCATAAGAATTTACGATGACACATCCGGTTGGCCCTTATCGCACGGTGATGATGTGACAGTTATGCACCATCACAAAAAAAATGTCGTTAATTTGAAATGAAAATGAAAATTAATATCTTTATTGCCAGTAAATATTTAAGTAGGCTGGGGGAAAAAATGATAGTCAAAGGGGTTGGGAGATGGTGAGAAAAGCAAAAAAATGGTACTAAAGCAAAGATAGGTAACTCAATCCGATATTCATTGTGATGATGGAAAAGAAAATTAAGTTGGATTTTCCACCATAGTCACATATGATAATGGAACATTGTCATAAGGATTAATAGTGAAAAATGAAATGGTCAATTCTAGTAATCAGATATGACAAAAGCAATGCCTCGAAATATGATTAAGAAAATTATAGTGCTGACATAATTGGAAAGTTATATGAGAGTTGAACGTTCATATTGAAACTGAAGAGAAGAGAGAAATGTACATATGTGTACATAATTCATTCTCTACATTGAAAAACTATTGTCAAGAAAATTATGAGCAGAATGAGATGAATTTTCCGTATATAAAATTTTGAGTCGCATTAAAAAATTTTAAGCCGCATTAATAAATTTTCTATACAGAAAATTTGGGTCGAATGCAACCATTTTTCTGCATAGAAAATATTGAGCCAAATGAGATATTTTTTCTGTATAGCAAATTATGAACGTAACAAACCAAATGATCGGATTTACCAAAGAGTTCAGCTGAAAATTTGTATTTTCGATTGTCTTCAATCACTAAATTAATTGATTCAATTAAAAAATTAATTGCTACTATTAATTACTGTGATTGATTTTTGTTTCAATAATAAAAAAAAAAATGTTGAATCAATTACATTTTTAATTGAATTTTTTTTGAAACTCAAATAAGACTTTAATTGGAGAAATTTTCGTGAATTTTTATAGCCTCCACCATAGGATGGGGGTATATTAACTTTGTCATTCCGTTTGTAACACATCGAAATATTGCTCTAAGACCCCATAAAGTATATATATTCTGGGTCGTGGTGAAATTCTGAGTAGATCTGAGCATGTCCGTCCGTCCTTCCTTCCGTCCGTCCTTCAGTCCTTCCGTCCGTCCTTCCGTCCGTCCTTCCGTCCGTCTGTTGAAATCACGTTAAATTGCGAACGTTACAAGCAAACTTCATCCGATCCGGCTGAAATTTTGTACATGGTGCTAGTATATGGTCTCTAACAACCATGCAAAAATTGGTTCACATCGGTTGAAATTTGGTACATGGTGTTAGTATATGGTCTCTAATAACCATGCAAAAATTGATCCACATCAGTCAATAATTATATATAGCCCCCATATAAACTGATCCCCAGATTTGGTTTGCGGAGCTTCTAAGAGAAGCAAATTTCATCCGATCCGGCTGAAATTTGGTACATGGTGTCAGCATATGATCTCTAACAACCATGAAAAAATTGGTTCACATCGGTCGATAATTATATATAGCCCCAATATAAATCGATCCCCCGATTTGGCTTGCGGATCCTCTAAGAGAAGCAAATTTCATCCGATCCTGCTGAAATTTGGTACATGATGTTAGTATATGATCTTTAACAACCATGCAAAAATTGGTCTACATCGGTCCATAATTATATATAGCCCCTATATAAACGGACCCCCAAATTTGGCTTGCGGATCCTCTAAGAGAAGTAAATTTTATCCGATCCGGCAGAAATTTGGTACATGGTGTTAGTATATGGTCTCTAACAACTATGCAAAAATTGGTCCACATCGGTCAATAATTATATATAGCCCCATATAAACCGATCCCCCGATTTGGCTTGCGGAGCTTCTAAGAGACGCAAATTTCATCCAATCCGGCTGAAATTTGGTACACTGTGTTAGTATATGGTCTCTAATGACCACGCAAAAATTGGTCCACATCGGTCCATAATTATATATAGCCCCCATATAAACCGGTAACCAGATTTGACCTCCGGAACCTCTTGGAAGACCAAAATTCATCTGATTCAGTTGAAATTTGGGACGTGGGCTTAATATATGGCCTCAAACACCTAAATTGGTCCACATTGGTCTATAATTATATATAGCCCCCATGGAAACCGATCCCCAGATTTGACCTCCGGACCCCCTTGGAAGAGCAAAATTCACCCGATCCGGTTGATATATGGTACGTGGTATAAGTATATGGTCTCTAACAACCATGCAAAAGTTGGTCCATACCGGTCTTAATTATATATAACCTCCATTTAAACCGATCCCCAGATTTGACCTCCGGAGCCTCATGGATGAGTAAAATTCATCCGATTCGGTTGAAATTTGATACGTGGTGTTAGTATATGGTCTCTAGTCCATATCGGTCCACAATTATATATACCCCCATTTAAACCGATCCCCAGATTTGACCTCCGGAGCCTCATGGATGTGTAAAATTCACCCGATCCGGTTGAAATTTGGTACGTGGTATTAGTATATGGTCTCTAACAACCATGAAAAAATTGGTCGAAATCGGTCTATAATTATATATAGCCCCATGTAAACCGATCCCCAGATTTTACCTCCGGAGCTCCTTGGAAGAGCAAAATTCATACGATTCGATTGAAATTTGGTACGTGATGTTAGTATATGATATCAAACAACCATGCAGGAATTTGTTCATATCAGTCCATAATTATATATAGCCCCCATATAAACCGATCCCCAGATGTGACCTCCGGTGCCTTTTCGAGAAGCAAAATTCATCCGATCTGGTTGAAATTTGGTACGTGGTGGTAGTATATAAGATATTTAACAATCATGCCAAAAGAGGTCCACATCAGTCCATAATCATATATAGACCCCATATAAACCGATCCCGAGATTTGGTTTAGGAGCCTCTTGGAGGAGCAAATTTCATCCAAGTCAGTTGAAATTTGGTACATTGTGCTAATATATGGCCATTAACAACCATACCTACCTAGGTCCATATCGGTCTATAGTTATGTATAGCCCTCAGATAAATCGATCCCCAATCACACAATAATTGGTCCATATCAAGTTCATAATTGTATATAGCCCACATATAAGCGACTCCATATTTCAATTCTGGCTCTCGACGTACCTTGGAGAAGTCCATATCGATTCGTAATTATTTGTAGACTTACCTATACATACCTTTTTTGTCTAATATATACCACGTATGGATTAACTCACAATTTAGAAAACGATGTTAAGAAGTTTGTGGATGACAGTCTTTCGTAGAAGTTTCTACGTAATCCATGGTAGAGGCTACATAAGATTCGGCCTGGCCAAACTTACGGCCGTATATACTTGTTTTTTCTGTGTTTGTATTCATTGACCGTAGGGTCAAAATAATTGCAGAATATTATCGGGAAAATTTCCTAAAGACAGTATTGAATTCCTGGACAGACAAGCATTTCGACTGCAGATCACCATATTTTTAATTAAAATTTTCACTAATTATAACATAATAGCAAAATTTATTAAAAATACTAGATAATTTTCTTCGTATAAGAAAATATCATATCTAGAAGGAAAACATTGGAATGATACAAAGTTCAAGGCATTTGCAATTTAAATAAAATTTACACATTTTAAAAAAATAATTAACACAATTCTCATTTTTAGTTCATGCCAATAAAGTAAGCCCAAAATAAATAAAATAAGTAAAATTTTCTAATATTTGGCTAAATTTTACTAGAAATCAATTAAATTTCATGAACCAAAAATTAAAAATAAATCGGCTATATAGAAATTTTCGTTAATTTTTGTGGTGAAGATAAAAATCATTCGATACCCCCAAATTATGAAAATATTAAACGAAAAAAAAAAACTATAAGCCGACATTATACACTAAGTCCTTGAAAATTTATTTTATCATATAATCTATTGATTTTATTTTCTATCCTATAAAAGTGTTTCATATATTTTCGTTTTATTCTCTGTTGGCATTGTTGATATTAAATACTTCCATATCAGAAACAAATACTCTCTCAATACACTATAATCCACTTCATTCACCATTAGTTATTGAACTGACTATGATACAGGCAGACAAACAAACACACAAAAGAGAAAAGAAAAAACAATATCTCCACTCTATAAAAGTGGATATCGGTGAAAACTATTTTGAGCAGTCACTTTTTTATGACTATCACTTGTCCTCTGAACTATTTGTTTGTATATGGCCACAAATGCAAACACACTCGCGTACACATACATACAATCTCAATGGTAAGGCTCTTTGCTATATTACAAACATTTTTATTGTAGAAGTATGTCACTGGATTTTGTGGCGAGAGTTGTTCACAAGAATTCTCAATTTCTATGCATGTGCAGCGTGTAGTTGTATCGCGTTGTTAGTTTAATTTGCATAAAATACACCCACAATGACACACACACACCAACCCACCCATCCACGTACAAATGTTCTCACAGCGAATCATCTTTACTTGTGTAAAGAGGATATGAAATGCCCTTGTTCACTGATGTTACCCCGTGCATTCCAACCGTTTCACTTTTATTCATCTGAATTCCAATATAAGTATGAGTTTGCATTTAAATACGAATCCCTGGGAGTCTTTAGGGCTTTGGTACATGTATACGTGCAAACAGTGTTTGGGGAATCAATTTAAAGTGAAATTTCTAAAGAATTTTAAAATAAAATATTATATTATGTTAAAATACACTTATAAATAATATTAAATTTAATGTTATAATAAAATTCAAATTTAACCTTAAATTGAAATTGATATTATAATTAAATTTAAATCAAAATTAAATAACAATTTAAATTAAATCAAAATTAAAATTAAAATATAAATTTGAATTAAAATTCATTTTAAATTTAAGTTAAATAAACAAAAAAAATAAATAAAATTAATTACACTAAAATTTTAATATTACTTTTAAAATTCAATTACAAATAATATTATAATAAAATTTAAATTTAAATTAAATTAAAACTACTATTAAAATTAAATCAAAATTAAAATTAAATATAAATTTGAATTTAAATAAAACTTAAATTTATATTTACTAGTTTACTAGTTATAGAAAATTTTGCAAAAATTTACTATTTATATAAAATTTTAATTTTTTTTTTGACAAATTTTCTTTAAATTTTGGAAAAATGTTCTATAAATAATAAATTTTGACAAACATTTCTATAAATAGTAAATGTTGTAAATGTTTAAATTTAATGCTGAAATGCCAACATTTACTATTTATTTAAATTTAAATTATAGCTGTTGGCCTTAACTGCCAATGCTTCTTTTCTCTTTTTATCAAACATTTATTGTATGATTAAAATAAACAATAAATAAATAATAAATTTAAATTGAAATGCCAATATTTACTATTTATAGAACATTTTTCCAAAATTTATAGAATTTTTTTGCTAAAATTTGCTGTTTATGGAAATGTTTGCTAAGATTTAGTATTTATAAAATTTTTTTCCAAAATTTAAAAAATTTTGCAAAACTATATAGTGAAAATTTTTGGAAAAAATTTACCATTTATAGAAAATTTTGTCAAAATTTACTATTTATAGAAAGTTTTGTCAAAATTTGATATTTATAGAAAATTTTGGGAAAAGTTGCTATTTATAGAAAATTTTGGTAAAATTTATTATCTATTGAAAATTTTGCAAAAATTTACTATTTATAGGATATTGTGGCATAATTTACTATTTATAGAATTACTATTTATAGAAAAAATTTCCAAAAGTTACTATTTATAGAAAAAATTTCCAAAAGTTACTATTTATAGAAAATTGTGCCAAAATTTACGATTTATAGCAAATTGTTCCAAAAATTTACTATTTATAGACAATTGTGCCAAAATTTACTATTTATAGAAAATTTTTCCACAATTTACTATTTATAGAAAATTTTTCCACAATTTACTATTCATAAAAACTTTAGCAAAGCTTTACTATTTACTGAAAATTTGGCGAGAATTTACAATTTATAGAAAATTTTGCCAAAATTTGCTATTTATTGAAATTTTGGCCAAAGTTTACTATTTATAGAAAAATTTGATAAAATTTACTATTTATAGAAAATTTTGTTAAAATGTACTATTTAAAGGAAATTTTTGTAAAAATTTGCTATTTATAAAAAATTGTGCTAAAATAGAAAATTTTGAAAAACAAAATACTATTTATAGAAAATTGTGCCAAAATTTACTATATATGGAAAATATTGCAAAAATTTGCTGTTTATGGAAAATTTTGTTTAAATTTGCTATTTATAGAAATGTTTGCCATTATTTAGTATTTATAGAAAAATTTACTATTTATAAAAATTTTTTGCAAAAAATGCAATTTATAGAAAAGTTTGTAAAAATTTACTATTTATAGAAAATTTTGACAGAATTTGCTATTTATAGAAAATTTTGCAAAAATTTACTATTTATCGAAAGTTTTGCAATAATTTACTTTTTATAGAAAATTTTGCAAAAATTTACTATTTATTGAAAATTTTGCAAAAATGTACTATTTGTAGAAAAATTTTTTTAAAATTTATTATATATAGGAAATTTTTTAAAAATTTACTATTTATAGAAAATTTTGCAAAAATTTACTATTTATAGAAAAATTTTCTTAAAGTTTACTATTTATAGAAAATTTCGTTAAAATTTACTATTTATAGGAAATTTTGCTAAAATAGAAATTTTTTAAAAAAATACTAAAAAATTGTGCTAAAATAAGCTATTTTTAGAAATATTTGCCAAACATAATATATGTATATATTAAAAACATTTCGCTAAAATTTACTATTTGTAGGAAAGTTTGGTAAAAATTACTATTATGTTAAATTTGAAAAAAAAATATAAAAAAAATAAAATTTTTAGAAAATTGCTCGAATTTAGTATTTAAAGAAAATTTTGTAAAATCTAGCGTTTCACCAGAAGTTATTCCCAATGTTTTCTATTAAAAAATTGGCATAATTTACTATTTATAGAAAAAATTTTCAAAATTTTCTATTTATAGAAAAAAATTTCCAAATGTTACTATTATAGACAATTGTGCCAAAATTTACTATTTATAGAAATTTTTTCCAAAATTAACTGTTTATAAAAAATTTGCAAAGCATTACTATTTATTGAAAATTTGGCAAGAATTTACAATTTATAGAAAAATTTTCCAAAATTTACTATTTATACAAAATTTTGCAAAGCTTTACTATTTACTGAAAATTTGGCGAAAATTTACAATTTATAGAATTTTTGCCAAAATTTGCTATTTATAGAAATTTTGGCCAAAGTTTACTATTTATAGAAAAATGTGATAAAATTTACTATTTATAGAAAAATTTGATAAAATTTACTATTTATAGAAATTTTTGTTAAAATGTACTCTTTAAAGGAAATTTTTGTTAAAATTTACTATTTATAAAAAATTGTGCTAAAATAGAAAATTTTGAAAAAAAAAATACTACAGAAAATTGTGCCAAAATTTACTATATATGGAAAATTGTGCAAAAATATGCTGTTTATGGAAAATTTTGTTTAAATTTGCTATTTATAGAAATGTTTGCCAAGATTTAGTATTTATAGAAAAATTTACTATTTATAGAAAATTTTGCAAAAAATGTACTATTTATTGAAAGTTTTGCAAAAATGTACTATTTATAGAAAATTTTGCAAAACTTGCAATTTATAGAAAATTTATAAAAATTTACTATTTATAGAAAATTTTGACAGAATGGGCAATTTTTAGAAAATTTTGCAAAAATTTACTATTTATCGAAAGTTTTGCAAAAATTTTTTTTTGAGAAAATTTTTCAAAAATTTACTATTTATTACAAATTTTACAAAAATTTACTATTTATAGAAAAATTTTGTTAAAATTTGCTATTTATAGGAAATTTTTTAAAAATTTACTGTTTATAGAAAGTTTTCTATAAATTTACTATATATGGAAAATTTTGCAACAATTAACGATTTATAGAAAAAAATTTTAAAATTTACTATTTATAGAAAATTTCGTTAAAATTTACTACTTATAGGAAATTTTGCTAAAGTAGAAAATTTTGAAAAAAATAGTACTTATAGAAAATTTTGCTAAAATTTGTTATTTATGGAAATATTTGCTAAACATAATATAAATATTTAAAACATTTCGCATAAATTTACTATTTGTAGGAAAGTTTGGTAAAAATTACTATTTATGTTAATTAAAAAAATATATATATAAAAAAAATTTAAATTTTTAGAAATTTGCTAGTATTTACTATTTAAAGAAAATTTTGCAAAATTTAGCTTTTCACCAGAAGTTATCCCCAATGTCTTCTATTAAAAAAATTACTGTTTATTGAAAATTTTTCTAAAAACTTACTTAAAAAAAATTGGGAAAATTTCGAAATTTAACTGAATGTTAAGTTTTTGAAAATCAATTAATTTTACATTATATTTTATTAAAATAATATAAAATCAGATAAAATGAATCATATAAAATAAAATAGAAAGAAATAAAATAAAAAAATAAATAAATAAATAAATAAATAAAATGAAATAATGAAATGCCGACTGTCTCTAATTGCTAGTGCCCTTACATATTTTGTTATAATTTGTAATAAATAATAATTGAACTGAAATTCAATGTATGTTCGAATTGAAAATTAATTTAATGTTTGTAGAAATTAAATGAAATTATACGATTTAAATTTAAATTTACAATTTAGAATAAATTAAAATTATATGTTAATTAAGTTTTAAAATGATTTTTTAATAAAAATTAAAATTCTGATGTATTCCTTTACACTGTATTGTCAAACGAAAGCGCAATGGTGACTACTCCAGCCACATACTATGCGGATAATGGGACATTGCCATGATGCCATAAAGACATGTAGGTTGGCAAAACGTTGCAATGGCATAAATTGTGGGCATAGTCTAAAATGTTAGAAAAAATTGAGCTACATTTTTGTATAATTCCAGGCTGTGCCTCTAGGCCCAGCAATCGTTTGGCCGTAATAGGACATTAAACTATTTTCAAAAGGGGGCTACTAGAACATGACAAGTGAAAGTTTTTGTGTTTTTGCATATAAATCCAAAGCAAGTGACGAGGAGACCATTGCCATACATGCCACATCGAGTTCATAGTTTCGTAAAAGGATACAGGTACAGAGACTATTTTACACAAAGTGATGGCAAAATTGCTTGTTGCAAAGGGGGTGGTTCTTATATAGATGTAATTGTAGACACTGAATGTTGTAACTGCCACTACAGCAAACTATACTGGTGCAATGGCAATTACAGCCACGAAACACACTTTAAATGGTGTCCTTTTGGTCAGAGGGCCAGTCAGCCAACTACCCTGATGTTAGTGTTGTTTATAACTGGATTTAATCGTTAGAAATGCCATATTATCTCTTCCCTTTGGGGAAGCTATCAAGAGATACACTAAAGAAACTATGACTTTAATATGGCTTTGGGGATTTTCGTTTTACTTTCTTATATTCTCGCCATGTTGGTGGAGTGAAATATTTGAGGTCAAATGAAATAAATGATTTTTTAATTCAAACTTAATTGCTGTCTTAAATTGATAAAAACACAATAATGAAAAACAAAGATACAATACATTTATAGAATAAAGCACACAGTTATCGCATTACACAGAGAGAAAAAAATATTTTTTTCTTGCTTGAGGCCCAGTGAAAAAATATTGTCATGAGGCCAACGGTTTCCTGCCTTTAAAATACGAAGGCGAATTTTGCTTAGCAAAGAGGATGAATTTCTCTTTCCTTGTCTCAAAACCGATAAACTTGAACTTCATTGAAAATCACTCGTTGTAATTAACACTTGGCGGGGAAGACCCGTCTACCTTTCACAGACCATTTTCTTAGTATATTTTTAGGCGGGTCAAGTGCTCGGTTTGCCCAATTGGTAGAATACTACCACAAATGGTAGATTTTTTACTGATGTTTTGGTAGATTTTGCAAAATATTCCTCTCCAACTAAAAAATTTTTCATACATTTTCTATAGAAATACAATTTTGCTAAAATTTTCTATGGAAATAAAATTTGGAAAAAATTTTCTATGGAAATAAAATTTGGACAAAATTTTCTTTTCCTCTGTTGGTTAAGCTACTCTTGTAGTTTAGTCAATGTATGGTTTTAAGCTGAAATAAAAAAACAACAACAATGCTTAAAGAACAAAACCAACAATAACAAAACAAAACAAATGGAAATAAAATTTGGACAAAATTTTCTATAGAAACAAAATTTGGACAAAATTTTCCACAAAGTAAAATTTTGTAAAACTTTTCTATAGAAATAAAATTTCGACAAAATTTTCTACAAAATAAAATTTTGTAAAATTTTTCTATAGAAATAAAATTTCGACAAAATTTTCTAAAGAAATAAAATTTTATTTGTTGTTTTGATCTCAGCTTTAAAACCATTGTGTTGACTAAACTACAAGAGTAGCTTAACAAACAGGGGAAAATAATGTTTGTTAAATTTATTTGGGCAAAGCCCTATAGACTGCAAGATGGTTGGATGGACGCACGTTTCGGAATTACCACATTCCTCATTAGCATCCTCTACTTGCAGCAAAACTATCAACCAATTATCAGATTAAATTCAGGCAGTTCGCTAAACCCAAAGTGAACCACACTTGAACCTTCCGAAAACAGGTTTATTATAGCCGGCTTATGCCGAAATAAAAATTTTGCAAAAAAAAATTCTATAGAAATAGAATTTTGACAAAATTTTCTACAGAAATAAAAATTTGCCAAATTTTCTATAGAAATAAAATTTTGATAAAATTCTCTATAGCAATAATATTTTCATAACATTTTCTATAGAAATAATATTTGCATAACATTTTCTATAGAAATAAAATTTTGACAAAATTTTCTATAAAAATAAAATTTCGGCAAAATTTTCTATAAAAATAAAATTTCGGCAAAATTTTCTATAAAAATAAAATTTCGGCAAAATTTTCTATAATAATAAAATTTTCTACAAAAATAAAATTTTGACAAAATTATTTTGATAAAATTGATAAAATTTTCTACAGAAATAATATTTGCACAACATTTTCTATATAAATAAAATTTTGACACAATTTTATACAGTAATAAATTTTTGACAAAATTTTCTATACAAATAAAATTTTGTGCAAAGTTTTCTATAATAATAAAATTTTGTATAGAAATTAAGTTTTGACAAAATTTTCTATAGAAATAAAATTTTGACAAAATTTTCTGTAGAAATAAAATTTTGACAAAACTTTCTATAGCAATAAAATTTTGACAAAACTTTCTATAACAACAAAATTTTGACAAAATTTTCTATAAAAATAAAATTTTGGCAAAATTTTCTATAATAATAAAAATTTTTATAGAAATTAAATTTTGACAAAAGTTTCTATAGAAATAAAATTTTGACAAAATTTTCTATAAAAATAAAATTTTGTATAGAAATAAAATTTGGACAAAATTTACTACAAAATAAAATTTTGTAAAAATTTTCTATAGAAATAAAATTTTGGAAATTTTTTTTAGAAATAAAATTTTGGAAATTTTTTTAGAAATAAAATTTTGGAATTTTTTTTTTTTAGAAATAAAATTTTGACAAAATTTTCTATAGAAATTAAGTTTTGACAAAATTTTCTATAGAAATAAAATGTTGACAAAATTTTCTACCGTAATAAATTTTTGACAAAATTTTCTATACAAATAAAATTTGGACAACATTTTCTTTAAAAATAAAATTTCGGCAAAATTTTCTATAATAATAAAATGTTCTATAGAAATAAAATTTGTACAAAATTTTCTAAAGAAATAAAATTTTGACAAAATTTTCTATATAAATAAAATTTTGACAAAATTTTCTATAGAAATAAAATTTAGACAAAATTCTCTATAGAAATAATTTTTTTTGACAAAATTTTCTATAGAAATAAAATTTTCTATAGTAATAAAAATTTTCTATAGTAATAAAATTTTGACAAAATTTTCTATAGAAATAAAATTTTGGCAAAATTTTCTATAGAAATAAAATTTAGACAAAATTTTCTATAGAAATAAAATTTAGACAAAATTCTCTATAGAAATAAATTTTTTTTACAAAATTTTCTATAGAAATAAAATTTTGACAAAATTTTCTATAGAAATAAAATTTTGACAAAATTTTCTAAAGAAATATAATTTTCACAAAATTTTATTTCTATAGAAATTTGGACAAAATTTTCTTTAAAAATAAAATTTCGGCAAAATTTTCTTTAAAAATAAAATTTCGGCAAAATTTTCTATAATAATAAAATTTTCTGTAGAAATTAAATGTTGACAAAATTTTCTAAAGAAATAAAATTTTGACAAAATTATCTATGGAAATAAAATTTTGATAAAATTTTCTATAGAAATAAAATTTTGACAAAATTTTCTATAGAAATAAAATTTTGACAAAATTTTCTACAGTAATAAATTTTTGACAAAATGTTCTATACAAATAAAATTTGGACAAAATTTTCTTTAAAAATAAAATTTCGGCAAAATTTTCTATAATAATAAAATGTTCTATAGAAATAAAATTTTGACAAAATTTTCTAAAGAAATAAAATTTTGACAAAATTTTCTATAGAAATAAAATTTTGACAAAATTTTCTATAGAAATAAAATTTTGACAAAATTATCTATAGAAATAAAATTTTGATAAAATTTTCTATAGAAATAATATTTGCACAAAATGTTCTATAGTAATAAATTTTTGACAAAATTTTCTATAGAAATAAAATTTTGACAAAATTTTCTATAGAAATAAAATTCTGACAAAATTTTCTATAGTAATAAAATTTTGACACAATTTTCTATAAAAATAAAATTTTGGCAAAATTTTCTATAGAAATAAATTTTTTTGACAACATTTTTAATAGAAATAAAATTTTGACAAAATTTTCTATAGAAATAAATTTTTTTGACAACATTTTCTATAGAAATAAAATTTTGACAAAATTTTCTATAGAAATAAAATTTTGACAAAATTTTCTATAGAAATAAAATTTTGACAAAATTTTCTATAGAAAAAAATTTTGACAAAATTTTCTATAGAAAAAAAATTTTGACAAAATTTTCTATAGAAATAAAATTTTGACAAAATTTTCTAAAGAAATAAAATTTTGACAAAATTTTCTATAGAAAAAAATTTTTGACAAAATTTTCTATAGAAATAATATTTTATAGTCAAATGGAGACCTCAAATCTTATTTTTGGTAAAATTTATTGATGAAATATTTGTTGTTATTTTTCACCATGTATTTTTTACTCACTACTGCAGCAACAATTTGCGAATAAGAAGATAAAGTGATGGTGCTATTTGTATTGCAGTTTAATGTCTTGCGAGCTTTAAGGAAAACAAATGAGCGTGCTTGGTTTACCAGTTAAGTTGGTCAAGGTGGTTGGTCTACTTATCGTTAAGGATATTGCTGACCATAGACATTAGTCAATGGCTTAAGAGGTCATTGTTTTTGTTTTTATTACTTTTATTTGAGGGTCGTTCTGCTGATTTATTTTACTTTAATTGATTTGTCTGACTGAACTGCAAAGATAGAATTTTTAGTTGGACTTAAATGTTACACTGAAAAAAATATTGTCGTGAGGTAAAAGATTTTATGTCTTTAAAGTACGAATTCAAATTTTGCTTAGCATAGAAGACGCATTTATCTAATATAAAGTTTTTTTCCTTGTCCAAAAGCTGATAAACTTTTCAATGAAGTCGTATTGTCCTTATAATTAAGTGATTTGACTTAAAAATGGGTATCATAACATGAAAGAAAAAATGTCTGGGCTAAGCTCAACTTGACTCTAATAATAATTCAGAAAAATTCTTTAAATTTAATGAAATTATCTTTAAATTTGTTGTCTTTTTGCATCTTGACTACAAAGCAGAAAATCTTTCAAATATAGGACATGTTTTTCAACACTTTATTTTAAAGACGGTTTTTACTTGAAACATGGCATAATTTCTACTGGAACTCGAGTCTTAATTTGGAAAATAAAGTTGTCGTTAACTCGTTTTTAAAGGACTTTGATAGCATATGAATAAAAAAGCTGAAAAGGCGAAAAATTAAAATTTGCTTCCTTGAAGCCAGTACACAAAACACAAATTTAAAAGAGAATTGCGTCTTAAAAGTATCTTTACTTGTATTCTCCACTTCTTTGGCTCGGAATCAATACCAAAATTTTTAAAGTAAAGACAAAATCTTTGTCTTTGGAAGTGATTCTTATTTTATAAGAATCACTTCCATTTCGTTCTTATTAAATAAGTATGTATGTTAAACAATTTTTTTTAATACCATTGCCATATGTTCCTGTCCTACTTATAACCGTTGTTCAGGATTTTCATGTGTATTTTCGCTTTCACTATCCAAAAATCACAAAGGGTAAATTGATTTTGCGCCAGTATTCAAATGCATAAAGAGTTGAAACAAACAGGGTAAGTAAAATATTTGATAGAGGTTAATAGTTCTATTGATAAATAGATATTAGCACTAAATTTCAATTGAACACAGCTCATTTCATAATAACCTAAAAAATGACAAATAAAATCGAAAGATTTGGGTCTTCCCTCTTCCAAATTTCTTCTGATTCAGTTGAAATTTGGTACGTGGTGTTAATATATGGTCTCAAATATCCTTGCAAACATTGGTCGAAATCGGTCCATAATTATATATAGCCCCCATATAAACCGATCCCCAGATTTGACCTCCGGAGCCCCTTGGAAGAGCAAAATTAATCCGATTCAGTTGAAATTTGGTACGTGATGTTAGTATATGTTATCCAACAACCATGCAGGAATTGGTTCATACCAGTCCATAATTATATATAGCCCCATATAAACACCATCCCGAGATTTGGTTTTGGAGCCTCTTGGAGAAGCAAAATTCATCCGATCTAGTTGAAATTTGGTACGTGGTGGTAGTATATGATATTTAACAACCATGCCAAAAGTGGTCCATATCAGTCTATAATCATATATAGCCCCCATATAAACCGATCCCGAGATTTGGTTTTGGAGCCTCTTGGAGGAGCAAATTTCATCGGAGTCAGTTGAAATTCTGTACATTGTGCTAGTATATGGCCGCTAACAACCATGCCTAACTAGGTCCATATCGGTCTATAGTTATATATAGCCCTCAGATAAATCGATCCCCAATCACACAAAAATTGGTCCATATCAAGTTCATAATTGTAGCCCCCATATAAGGAACCCCCATATTTCAATTCTGGCTCTCTACGTATCGTGCAAAAAGTCCATATCGATTCGTAATTATTTGTAGACTTACCTATACATAACTTTTTTGATACGGTCAAAATTTGGTCAAGGGAAAACGCGTGTAAATCGGTGAAATCGTTTATTTAAAAAATCAAATTAAATTTCTTTTTATACCCTCCACCATAGGATGGGGGTATATTAACTTTGTCATTCCGTTTGTAACACATCGAAATATTGCTCTAAGACCCCATAAAGTATATATATTCTGGGTCGTGGTGAAAATTCTGAGTCGATCTGAGCATGTCCGTCCGTCCGTCCGTCTGTTGAAATCACGCTAACTTCCGAACGAAACAAACTATTGACTTGAAACTTGGCACAAGTAGTTGTTATTGATGTAGGTCAGATGGTATTGCAAATGGGCCATATCGGTCCACTTTTACGTATAGCCCCCATATAAACGGACCCCCAAATTTGGCTTGCGATTGCTCTAAAAGAAGCAAATTTCATCCGATCACTCTGAAATTTAGTACATGGTGTTAGTAAATGGTCTCTAATAACCATGCAAAAATTGGTCTATATTGGTCCACTTTTACGTATAGCCCCCATGGTTAGGTTAGGTTAGGTTATGTGGCAGCCCGATGTATCAGGCTCACTTAGACTATTCAGTCCATTGTGATACCACAGTGGTGAACTTTTCTCTTATCACTGAGTGCTGCCCGATTCCATGTTAAGCTCAATGACAAGGGACCTCCTTTTTATAGCCGAGTCCGAACGGCGTTCCACATTCCAGTGAAACCACTTAGAGAAGTTTTGAAACCCTCAGAAATGTCACCAGCATTACTGAGGTGGGATAATCCACCGCTGAAAAATTTCTTGGTGTTCGGTCGTAGCAGGAATCGAACCCACGACCTTGTGTATGCAAGGCGGGCATGCTAACCATTGCACCACGGTAGCCCCCATATAAACGGACCCCCAAATTTGGCTTGCGATTGCTCTAAGAGAAGCAAATTTCATCCGATCCGGCTGAAATTTGGTACATAGTGTTAGTATATGGTCTCTAACAACCATGCAAAAATTGGTCCATATCGGTCCACTTTTACGTATAGCCCCCATATAAACGGATCCCCAAAATTTGGCTTGCGATTGCTCTAAAAGAAGCAAATTTCATCCGATCAGTCTGAAATTTGGTACATGGTGTTAGTAAATGGTCTCTAATAACCATGCAAAAATTGGTCCATATTGGTTCACTTTTACGTATAGCCCCCATATAAACGGACCCCCAAATTTGGCTTGCGATTGCTCTAAGAGAAGCTAATTTCATCCGATCCGGATGAAATTTGGTACATGGTGTTTGCATATGGTCTCTAACAACCACGCAAAAATTGGTCCACATCGGTCCATAATTATATATAGCCCCCATATAAACCGATCCCCCGATTTGGTTTGCGAAGCCTCTAAGAGAAGCAAATTTCATCCGATGCGGCTGAAATTTGGTATATGGTGTTGGTATATGTTCTCTAATGACCATGCAAAAATTGGTCCACATCAACATATAATTATATATAGCCCCCATATAAGCCGATCCCCAGATTTGACCTCCGGAGTCTCTTAGAGGAGCAAAATTCATCCGATCCGGTTGAAATTTGGTACGTGGTGTTAGTCTATGGTCTCTAACAACCATGCCAGAGTTGGTCCATATCGGTCCATAATTATATATAGCCCCCATATAAATCGATCCCCAGATTTGTCCTCCGGAGGCTCTTGCAGGAGCAAAATTCATCCGATCCGGTTGAAATTTGGAACATGGTTTTAGAATGTGGTCTTTATCAAACACGCAAGAGTTGGTCCATATCGGTCCATAATTATATATAGCCCCCATATAAACCGTTCCCCAGATTTGATCTCCGGAGCCTCTTGGAGGAGCAAAATTCATCCGATCCGGTTGAAATTTGCAACGTGGTGTTAGTATAAGGTCCTTATCGGTCTATAGTTATATATAGCCGATCCCCAATCACATAAAAATTGATCCATATCGGTCCATAATCATGGTTGCCACTCGAGCCAAAAATAATCTACCAAAATTTTATTTTTATAGAAAACATTGCCAAAATGTTATTTCTATAGAAGATTTTGTCAAAATTTTATTTCTATAGAAAATTTTGTCAAAATTTTATTTCTAAAGAAAATTTTGTCAAAATTTTATTTCTATAGAAAATTTTGTCAAAATTTTATTTCTATAGAAATTTTTTTCCAAATTTTACTTTGTAGAAAATTTTGTCAAAATTTTACTTCTGTAGAAAATGTTGTCAAAATTTTATTTTGTCCAAATTTTATTTCTATAGAAACTTTAAACTTAATTATATACGTATTTTATCATCCTTTTTTAGTTTAATATATACCACGTATGGACTATATGGTAATATTACGGTGTTAGGAAGTTTTAAGATACCTTGCCATCGGCTTCAGTAGAAGTTTCTACGCAATCCATGGTGGAGGGTACATAAGCTTCGGCCTGGCCGAACTTACGGCCGTATATACTTGTTCAAGTTCAATTAGTATAAAATTCAGGAAAAATATTCAGTTAGGCTTTCGCTTTTCCAAATCCGAATTGCCGGGCCGCACGCTTGACACCTGCCATCAGATTTTGTACAGCAACCTTGTCCACCCTCTTCGCCGCAGAAAGCCAGTTTGCCTTAAACTGCTGCTCGTCCTTAGCAGTTTTTTTGGTCTTCTTTAGGTTCCGCTTGACAATAGCCTAGTATTTCTTAATTGGGCGGAGCTCTGGCGTGTTGGGAGGGTTCTTGTCCTTGGGAACCACCTGCACGTTGTTGGCGGCGTACCACTCCTTGGCCTTTTTACCGTAATGGCAAGATGCCAAATCCGGCCAAAACAGTAAGGAACAACCGTGTTTCTTCAGGAAAGGCAGCAGACGTTTATTCAAACACTCTTTCACTTAAATTTCTTGGTTGACAGTCCCGGAAGTTATGAAAATGCTGCTTTTCAAGCCACAGGTACAGATGGCTTGCCAAACCAGATATTTCTTTGCGAACTTTGACAGTTTTATGTGCTTGAAAATATCTGCTACCTTTCCCCTTCCTTTTGCCGTATAAAACTCCTGTCCCGGAAGCTGCTTGTAGTCGGCTTTGACGTAGGTTTCGTCGTCCATTACCACGCAGTCAAACATTGTTAGCATCGTCGTGTACAGCCTCCGGGATTGCACTTTGGCCGTCGTATTTTGTTTATCATCGCGATTTGGAGTCACTACCTTCTTGTAAGTCGATAGTCCGGCTCGTTTTTTGGCTCGATGCACGGTTGTAGACGATACACCCAGCTTATTTGCGGCATCTCGGAGAGAGAGGTTAGGGTTTCGCTTGAAACTACCGGCAACTCTCTTTGTCGTCTCAGCGGCTTCCGGTTTTCGATTTCCCCCCGATCCAGACTTCCTGGCTGTCGACAAACGTTCCCCAAACACTTTAATTACATTTGTAACGGTTGATTTGGCAACTTTTAGCGATTTTGCCAGCTTTGCGTGCTAGTAGATTGGATTTTCGCGATGCGCGAGAAAAATTTTGATACACTGCTCTTCTTGCTTGGACGGCATTTTGACAACTGAAGAGTGAATTCCAAAATCAAAATAGGAGCAACATTCTACACACACGCAGAGAAGGAATATGATCACCCCAAACATGTTTTAAGAGCAAAATGTTATTTTTGGACGGTGGCCATGCAACATTTTTGTCGCAAAAATGTTCTTTTCTCGGCAAACATATACATGGTTGCCGAAATCAGACATATGCTTTTTGAGAAAATAACATGATTGCCGCAAACATGTTACATGTTCTCCGTCCAAAAATAATATTTTTCTCTCAAAACATGGTTGATGTGATCATATTCCTTCTCTGGGTGCACACACACACCTTCAAAATGAGGGGTGTTCAGGTTTTTTAAATGCAAAATTGAAAGAAATACGTCAAGTTTATATTGACAAAATTTTCACCGTATCACCCTTTATACCACGTATGGACTAACTCGCAATTTAGAAAACAATGTTAAGAAGTTTTAAGATACCTTGCCATTGGTAGTATTACCACAACCCAAGTAATTCGATTGTGGATGACAGTCTTTCGCAGAAGTTTCTACGCAATCCATGGTGGAGGGTACATAAGATTCGGCCTGGTCGAACTTACGGCTCAATATATTTTTTTTTCTTTCAGGATGCAAAAGGTCGACAAATTGAAAGACGAGTTCATTAATTTTGAAGAATTTTTCACAATTATTAAAGACAATTTGACCTTATTCAAACAAAAATTTTCTTTCATTTTAAAATACTCATTTTAAGTCGAATCACTTAACTATAAGGAAAAACCGACTTTATAGAAAAGTTAATCGTCTTGTGGACAAGGAAAAAATTTTATATCAGAGAAATGCGTCTTCTGTGATAAGCAAGAAACGCATTCGTATTTTTTTTCAGTGTGGTGAAGGTATAAAAATTCTGCTGTTAGATTTTTTGAAAACTTTTAAAATGCTCCATTTAATCTTTGAAAGACAAAATCCAATAAAATATAGATCATATGAATTTATTTCGATTCCAGAAACTCAATATAAAACTAATTTAAATTGGCACTTGCAAATTTAAATAACAATTTCATCCTCCTCCAATCCCCACCTCCTATATAGATCAAATGTTAGTAATATTTTCACTCATTAGATTGGCCCCATTAATAAAAGCCATTGTCTATGCCTTAATATTTACCATGTCCTCAAATATAATCAACCTATATCTACTTACCTATTCAAATGAAATTCACAATGTTAGTTTTTTTTTGGCCAATCCAAACATACGAATCCATTGGCTTCATGTTTGCTATCCATATGCCTCGAATACAGTCTACTAACATAGAAACTAGGCCAAAATTTAAGCTCATAAAACCAACAAAAAAAATCATTTCTGGGTCACTATGGTGTAGAATTTGAATTTGGAAAATTGTGCACACAAAAGCTGTATGCATGCATATGCAGTTTTGCTTCCATAAAAGTTTATGATAATGACACGAATCAATTATAAATCAGGGACTAATGTGAACCAAGACCAATGCTTGGTTTGGTGGAGCAGAAAGCGCGAGCGCGCTCGTAGATATCCTGCGGTAATTTTATGGCATAAGCTTGCTATACGAATCAAGCTAAGTACACTTATAGAAATTGCAAAATTTACCACAATATCCTTTCAATATTTCAATGAGGTGGTGGTGGTGGTGCAGGCTGAATGCAAATCCACATGTGTGTGTGTGTGTGAGTGTATCTTTGTCTACACATACAACTGTCTGACTATCGAATGTTCATTGCGGAATAGTGGAATTTCGATTAGATTGTATTGCCATGAGAAATAACAAACCACCCTCCTCCGATATTCTTTAAAGCCCATTGCTTATTCAATTTCACCTCCTCCCCCCACCATATTTATTTCATTCAAAGTTGTTGCTATTGCAGTTCATATTCTGCAGTACAATAAAATAATTGCAATAATGCTATATCAAACCTAAAACCGCAGAATATCTCAACACCCATTTATCTCATGGATTTCAAACATGTTCGAGTTAGGACCGCTAGGCAAGTTCGAGTCTCCCTATGACAGCTAACACTGAGTTTAAAGTGTAACTTTCGTTCTAGGGGCATTGGAAACAAAGCAATAAAAAGTTTCAACACGCGAACATTAAGTATACAATTATCGCACGAATTTATATGTACCAATTGATACCCTACATGAACCTTTAAGAATAAATGGGCTTAAGTTTTTATACAGCAACCAAGAAAGACTTATTCATATCAGGTTTTAAATAAGATTCCAAACAAAAAATAAAATTTTGACAAAATTTTCTATGGAAATAAAATTTTGACAACATGTTCTATAGAAATACATTTTTTGATAAAATTTTCTATAGATATAAATTTTTTGATAAAATTTTCTATAAATATAAAATTTTGATAAAATTTTGTATAGAAATAAAATTTTGACAAAATTTTCTATAGAAATAAAATTTTGGCAAAATTTTCTATAGAAATAAAAATTTGACAAAATTTTCTATAGAAATAAAATTTGGACAAAATTTTCTATAGAAATAAAGTTTTGACAAAATTTTCTATAGAAATAAAATTTTGAAAAAATTTTCTATAGAAATAAAATTTTGACAAAATTTTCTATAGAAATAAAATTTTGACAAAATTTTCTATAGAAATAAAATTTTGACAAAACTTTCTATATATATAAATTTTTTGACAAAATTTTCTATAAAAATAAAATTTTGACAAAATTTTCTATAGAAATAAAATCTTGACAAAATTTTCTATAGAAATAAAATCTTGACAAAATTTTCTATAGAAATAAAATTTTGACAAAATTTTCTATAGATATAAATTTTGTGATAAAATTTTCTATAAAAATAATATTTTGACAAAATTTTCTATATAAATAAAATTTTGACAACATTTTCAATAGAAATAAAATTTTGACATTTGCTATAGAAATAAATTTTTTGATAAAATTTTCTATAGAAATAAAATTTTGACAAAATTTTCTCTAGAAATAAAATTTTAACAAACATTTCTATAGAAATAAAATAATGACAAAATTTTCTATAGAAATAAAATGTTGACAAAATTTTCTTTAGAAAAAAATTTTGACAAAATTTTCTATAGAAATAAAATTTTGACAAAATTTTCTATAGAAATAAAATTTTGACAAAATTTTCTATAGAAATAAAATTTTGACAAAATTTTCTATAGAAATAAAATTTTGACAAAATTTTCAACAGAAATAAATTTTTGACAAAATTTTCAATAGAAATAAAATTTTGACAAAATTTTCTATAGAAATAAATTTTTGACAAAATTTTCTATAGAAATAAAATCTTGACAAAATTTTCTATAGAAATAAAATCTTGACAAAATTTTCTATAGAAATAAATTTTTTGATAAAATTTTCTATAAATATAAAATTTTGATAAAAATTTGTATAGAAATAAAATTTTGACAAAATTTTCTATAGAAATAAAATTTTGACAAAATTTTCTATAGAAATAAAATTTTGACAAAATTTTCTATAGAAATAAAATTTTTACAAAATTTTCTATAGAAATAAAATTTTGACAAAATTTTCTATAGAAATAAAATTTTGACAACATTTTCTATAGAAATAAAATTTTGACAAAACTTTCTATAGATATAAATTTGTTGACAAAACTTTCTATAGATATACATTTTTTGACAAAATTTTCTATAGAAATAAAATTTTTGACAAAATTTTCTATAGAAATAAAATTTTTACAAAATTTTCTATAGAAATAAAATTTTGACAAAATTTTCTATAGAAATAAAATTTTTACAAAATTTTCTATAGAAATAAAATTTTTACAAAATTTTCTATAGAAATAAAATTTTGACAAAATTTTCTATAGGAATAACATTTTGACAAAATTTTCTATAGAAATAAAATTTTGACAAAATTTTCTATAGAAATAAAATTTTGACAAAATTTTCTATAGAAATAAAATTTTGGCAAAATTGACAAAATTTTCTATAAATAAAATTTTGACAAAATTTTCTATAGAAATAAAATTTTGACAAAATTTTCTATAGAAATAAAATTTTGACAAAATTTTCTATAGAAATAAATTTTTGACAAAATATTCTATAGAAATAAAATTTTGACAACATTTTCTATAGAAATAAAATTTTGACATAGTTTTCTTTAAAAATAAAATTTTCACAAAATTTTCTTTAGAAATAAAATTTTGACACAATTTTCTATCGAAATAAAATTTTGATAAAATTTTCAATAGATATAAATTTTTTGATAAAATTTTCTATAGAAATAAAATTTTGACAAAATTTTCTATAGAAATAAAAATTTGACAAAATATTCTATTGGAATAAACTATTGCAAAACGTTTCTATAAAAATAAAATTAGTGCAACAATTTCTTTCCAAATAAACATTTGCAAAAGAATCCTATAGAAATTAAATTTTGCAAAAACATAACTATAGATATAAAATTTACAAAAATTTTCTACAGAAATAAAATTTTGACAAATATTTATTTGGAAATGAAATTCCGGCAACGTTTTCTATAACAAATGTTTTGACAAAATTTTCTATAAAATTAAAATTTTGAAACATTTTCACAATATTTTGTATAGCAATACATTTTTGACCAAAATTTTAAAGAAATAAAATTTTGCAAAAAACAAAAGATGGCAATAATTTGTATTAAAAAAATCCAAAATTTATTCATATATTTACAATCATAATGAATTATGAAAATAAACAGGAAATATAGGTGCTAACAACAAAGGTAATTTTACAAAATGTTTCTATAAAATTAAAATTTTTCAAAAATTTTCTATTGAAATGAAATTTTGCTAAAGTATTCTGCACTGAAAAAAATATTGTCGTGAGGTCAAAGATTTCATATCTTTAAAATACGAATACAAATTTTGCCTAGCATAGAAGACGCATTTCTCTAAAATAAAGTTATTTTCCTTGTCCAAAAGTCGATAAACTTTCCAATGAAGTCGTATTGTCCTTATAATTAAGAGATTTGACTTAAAAATGGGTATCTTAACATGAAAGAAAAAATTTATAGGCTAAGGTCAACTTGACTTTAATAATTCAGAAAAGTTCTTTAAATTTAATGAAATTGTCTTTAAATTTGTTTTCTTTTTGCATCTTGACTACAAAGCAAAAAATCGTTCAAATATAGGATATGTTTTTCAAAACTTTATTTTAAAGACGTTTTTTACTTCAAACATAGCATAATTTCTACTGGAAGTCGAGTCCTAATTTGGAAAATAAAGTTGCCGTTAACTCGTTTTTAAAGGACTTTGATAGCATATGAAGAAAAAAAGCTGAGAAAGCGAAAAATTAAAATTTGCTTCCTAGAAGCAAGTACACAAAACCTAAATTTAAAATTTTGTGTCTTAAAAGTATCCTTACTTGTATTCTCCGCTTCTTTGGCTCGGAATCAATACCAAATTTTTTAAAGTAAAGAAAAAATCTTTGGAACCGAGTATGCTTTTTTTCAGTGTATAGAAAAAAAATCCCCAAAAAATTTTCTACACAAACAAAATTTGGCACATGTTTTTAGGGATACAATTTGTTATTGTATAGCCCCCATATAAACCGATCTCCCAATTTTACTTCTTGGGCTTCTAGAATCCGTAGTTTTTATCCAATTTGCCTGAAAGGTATTCTAGGAAAATAAAGAGATGTGCCGAAAATGGTGATTATCGGTCCATGGTTTGTATATGATTTAGTTTTATCGGTCCATTTGGCAAGGCCTCCATATAGACCGATTTCACTTCTTGAGGGTATAGAAGGCGCACTGATCATGAAAAGTGCTTGAAAAATTTCCAGAGTTTACTTCCCGTAATCATTTAAATAATTGGCGTAAAAATCTACAGATTTTAGATTTCAAATCAAGGCGTTATTTCAACATTTTCTTGCACACTTACAAGAGATGTTTATGATTCCTCTAAAACTCAAACAAAAACAAAAAGGTTCTTATAAATTTAGAATCTGATCTAGTCTTCATAGGGAAAATATCTGTCATCAAACCCCCCTGAAATCTTTAAAGGAAACTATTATATTTGATTGATGGTGGTGGGTATTTAAGATTCGGCCCGGCCGAACATACTACTGTATATACTTGTTTTTTATTTCATCTTAAAACCATGCATTGACTAAACTGAAAGTGTTAAGTTTTCCAAAAAGTTCCTGTAGAAATAAAATTTTTCAAATATATTCTATTGAAATTAAAATTTTGCAATAGTTTTATATAGAAATAAAATTTTGCAAAAATATCTAGATAAATAAAATTATTATAAAAAAAAGAAAAGTAGCATTGCTCCTATAGAAATTAGCAGCTATAGAAGCTACAGAATTTTGACAAAATTTCCTATAAACTTGAAATTTCGAAGAAATTTCCTATAAACATGAAATTTTGACACAATTTCCAAAAAACATGAAATTTTTGCAATATTTCCTATAAAAATGGTATTTGGAAAAAATTTTCATAAAAATGATATTTGGAAAAATTTCCTATAAAAATGAAATTTAACAAACTTTTTCAGAAAAATAAAATTTTTTAAAAAAATTTTCTATAAGAATGAAATCTTGACATAATTTCCTATAAGCATGAAGTATTGACAAAATTCCCTATAAAAATGGAACTGTTACAATGTTTCTTATAAAAATGAAATTTTGACAAAATTTCCTACAATGCTGTAATTTTGACAAAATTTTGTATAAAAATGAATTTGTGACAAAATTTCAATGATTTTTAGAAAAATTTCCTATAAAATTGAAACTTTGACAAACTTTTCTAGAAAAATTAAATTTTGACAAAATTGAAATTTTGATGAAAATTTCCTATAAAAATGAAATTTTGACAAAATATCCTATAAAAATTAAGTTTTGAAAAACATTCCTATAGAAATGAAATTTTGACAAAATTTCGTATAAAAATGAAATTTTGACAAAATTTCGTATAAAAATGTTATTTTAACAAAAATTTCTATAAAAATGATATTTATAAAAACTTTTCTAGAAAAATGAATTTTTGAAAAACTTTTCTAGAAAAATGAAATTTTGACAAAATTTTCTATAAAAATGAAAATTAAATTTTTACAAAATTTCCTGTAGAAATGAAATTTGGACATTTCCTATAAAAATTGAATTTTTACAAGATTGTTATTTAGAAAAATGAAATTTTGACAACATTTTCTATAAAAATGAAATTTAAATTTTTACAAAATTTCCTGTAGAAATTAAATTTTGACATTTCCTATAAAAATTTAATTTTTACAAAATTGTTATTAAAATTAATTTTTGGCGAAATTTTATATGAAAATGCAAAGTTTCCTGTAAAAATGACATATAACCAAAATTTCCTATAAAAATGAAATTTTGCAAAAATTTCCGAGAGAAATGAAATTAAGACAAAATTTTTTATAAAAATAAAATTTTGACAAAATTTTGACAAAATTTTCTATAAAAATAAATGTTGACAAAGTTCCTATAGAAATGAAAGTTTGACAAAATTTCGTATAAAAATTACATTTTGACAAAATTTTCTATAAAAATGATATTTAGAAAAACTTTTCTAGAAAAATGAATTTTTGAAAAACTTTTCTAGAAAAATGAAATTTTGACAAAATTTTCTATAAAAATGAAAATTAAATTTTTACAAAATTTCCTGTAGAAATTAAATTTTGACATTTCCTATAAAAATTGAATTTTTACAAGATTGGTATCTAGAAAAATGAAATTTAGACAACATTTTCTATAAAAATGAAAATTAAATTTTTACAAAATTTCCTGTAGAAATTAAATTTTGACATTTCCTATAAAAATTGAATTTTTACAAGATTGTTATTAAAATTGATTTTTGGCGAAATTTTATATGAAAATGCAAAGTTTCCTGTAAAAATGACATTTAACCACAATTTCCTATAAAAATGAAATTTTGCAAAAATTTCCGAGAGAAATTTTTTATAAAAATAAAATTTTTAAAAAGTTTGACAAAATTTTCTATAAAAAGAAATGTTGACAAAGTTCCTATAGAAATGAAAGTTTGACAAAATTTCGTATAAAAATTACATTTTGACAAAATTTTCTATAAAAATGATATTTAGAAAAACTTTTCTAGAAAACTGAATTTTTGACAAACTTTTCTAGAAAAATGAAATTTTGACAAAATTTTCTATAAAAATGAAAATTAAATTTTTACAAAATTTCCTGTAGAAATTAAATTTCGACATTTCCTATAAAAATTGAATTTTTACAAGATTGGTATCTAGAAAAATGAAATTTTGACATTTTCTATAAAAATGAAAATTAAATTTTTACAAAATTTGCTGTAGAAATTAAATTTTGACATTTCCAATAAAAATTGAATTTTTACAAGATTTAAATGAAATTTGCAAAATGACATTTTGCCAAAATTTCCTATAAAAATTAAATTTTGACAAAATTTAATATAAAAATTAAATTTTGCAAAAATTTCCGAGAGAAATGAAATTCAGACAAAATTTCCTATAAAAATAAAATATTTAAAAATTTTCTATAAAAATAAAATTTTGTCTAAATTTCCTATAAAAAGAAATGTTGACAAAGTTGCCTATAAAACCGAAATTCTCGCAAAATTTCCTATAAAACTGAAATTTTGACAGAATTTCCAGTAGAAAAATAAATTTGACAAAATTTCCAATCAAAATAAAAATTTGCAATAATTGTCTATAGAAAAAAAAAATTGCTGAAGTTTGCTATAGAAATAAAATTGTGCATAAATTTTGTATAGAACTAAAAATTTTGTTGAAATTTTCTATAAAATATAAAATTTTTGACAAAATATCCAAAGAAATGAAATTAAAAAAAAATCCATAAAAATCAAGTTTGAAAAAATTTCCTATAAAAATAAAATGTGGAAAAAATATCCTATAAAAATTAAATTTAAAAAAATCCTATAGAAATGAAATTTTGACAAAATTTCCTATAAAGATGAAATTTTGACAAAATTTCCTAGTAAATTAAATATTGACAAAATTTCCTATTAAAACCGAAATTTTGCTAAAATTTTCTAAAAAATAAAATTATGACAAAATTTCCTGTAGGAATAAAATTTCTACAAAATATCTTATGAAATGAAATTTTGACCAAAAAATTCTACAGAAATAAACTTTTTCAAAAATTGTATATAGAAATAAAATTTTTCAAAAATTTTCTATAAAAAAACAATTTTCAAAAATTTTCTTTAGAAATACAATTTTTTAGCTAATTTTCTGAAGAAATAAAATGTGACAATATTTTCATAGAGGAATAAAATTTTCCAAAAATTTTCTATAAAAAAAAAAACAAATTTTCAAAAATTTACTTTAGAAAAACAATTTTTTGCATAATATTCTGAAGAAATAAAATTTGAAAATGTTTTCATAGAGAAATAAAATTTTAACAAATCATGACCTGAAAGCGACGGACAAAGCCACTTCGATAGAATCTTTCAGCCCAACTTAAATTTTACGATAGAGTGTCCAACTAGTATTCTCTTTAATTGGTGAATTAGAAACACTTGGTGCTAGTTACCCTCTATTTTCCCATTCACCATCATATATTTATATTTGCATTTATTACTCGAAGTAAAAACAGTCAACGACCTTATGAAAAATTTTATTAATATAAAATTCTTGCAAAAAAAAAAAAGAAAGCAAATTTCATGACATTTAGATGTGGTACCACAAACCAAATAAAAGAAAATTAATTTCATTAAAATCATACCTCATATTTTTTTCATATTAAAAATATATATATATATATATATATATAAGAAATATTAAATTTCTACCGGTTGGTTCCGAGTATGGGGGAAAAGAAAAATAAACCCTATTGCTTCACAAATATTGCGAACAATCACACTACGCATTTTAAGAGTAGTAGCGTATGCAACGAGCCAACCAAAACGTTTGGTTTACAGGATTAAGGCAAATGGAGCCATTGTTGTCGGTTGGCTATATAAGAAGAACAACCACGAGTGAACGACATTATGGGGTATAAAGGTACTCAAAGTCATCCATTGCATGGAACCAGGCAAACACAAAAATATGGCTCTGGAGCCATTAGAAGGGTCCTTATCCAAACTGAATGCGTTGTAGGAAACGAAACAACAACAAAAAAAAAAATACAACGAACGAACAAACGCATTTATTATTAAATTTAATTCAGTAATGCTGGATAATTTTGCACAAATTTACGTTAAAAATTTAAATATTTTATGTTAAGCAGAATTCATGAAGTATTCATGAAGATTTTTATGCACAAACACTTTGCAGGAATATTTTGACGCCGGCAATGAAACCTCTTCAACAAAAAAAATTTCAACCTTATTTTTTTTTTGTGGAGACAGGGCGGGGGCGAAAGTAAGAGGGCCATTCATTTTTACTACGCTTTGTATGCAAAGGAGAATGCGTAGTTTAGTTGGCATTTTGCAAGAATTCTCCTTATGTTCCTCGTATATGCAAAGTCATCACCCACTCCTGGTTTTGTGTAAGTTTTGTGCATTTTATGCCATTACCATGCCAGTTCATGAACTTTTGCTTAGCCATAGTGAATCCAGTCAGTAATAAAAAAATACACACACAAAACTTCTTACTGTGGTCCGTCCTCCCCCAAATGATGTTTTAATTTTCACGCCATCAAAAGAATGAATCGTAGAGCTATAGTATGAGTATGAGAATTTCCAGAATTTATTTCGAATTTTATTTAATTTAAATTACAATTAAAATTCCATATGAAAGACATTGAAATATTATTCTATGACGCCTAACGAAAAATTTCTATTGCATGAATATTTTGAAATAATTTAGTTTGGGGAGAAATTTTAGGACGTATTAACATATCACTCAACTATACCATGGGGGATAAGGTAAAAGTTGTCTCACATTCGATTGTATGCTAATGGAATAAATTTCATTGACCAGCATGTTAGGTTTGGTATAGTAGCAGCCGGCTATTTCTAGCTCACTTAGACTCACTTAGAATTTCAAATAGGTGTGCTGAATATAAACCGATTTCCCGTTTTGTCTTCCTGGAAAATTGCAGGTGTTTTAGGTTCACAAAGACATCCGTTGAATTTGTTTTATATCGGTACATGTTTTGGTATAGCCCCCAATCTACCGATATTTCTTCTTGGTCATTTATTAACCGCAATTTATAACAAAATTTCTCGAAATTAGAAATCTTGAGCTTTTGAATCCATAAATGCATGTGTAAAATATGGGGTGGATCGGTCCATTTATTAGTTTTGCCTCCATATAGACTTATTTATCTCCCCATTTTATTTTTTGGGTTTCTATAAAGCGGAACTTCTGTCGATTTGCCTGAAATTTGATATCTACATATGTTCTAGACAGTCTATGTTTATCTATAGCCCATATACATGCAAAGAACTAATACTTTCTTACTAAACATTTTTATACCCTCCACCACAGGATGAGGGGTATATTAGCTTTGTCATCTCGTTTGTAACACATCGAAATATTGCTCTAAGACCTCATAAAGTATACATATTCTGGGTCGTGGTGAAATCCTGAGTCGATCTAAGCATGTCCGTCCGTCTGTTAAAATCACGCTAACTTCCGAACGAAACAAGCTATCGACTTGAAACTTGGCACAAGTAGTTGTTACCGATGTAAGTCGGATGGTATTGCAAATAGGCCATATCGGCCCACTTTTACGTATAGCCCCCGATCTCCAGATTTGGCTTGCGGAGCCTCAAAGAGAAGCAAATTTCATCCGATCCGGCTGAAATTTGGTTCATAATGTTGGTATATGATCTCTAACAACCAAGAATTGGTCCACATCGGTCCATAATTATATAGCCCCCGTATGAACCGATCCCCAGATTTGGCTTCCGGAGCCCCCAAGAGAAGCAAATTTCATCCGATCCAGTTGAAATTTGGAACATGGTGTTAGTATATGGTATATGGCCGCTAACAACCATACCAAAATTGGTCCATATCGGTTATAGTTATATATAGCCGATCCCCAATCACAAAAAAATTGGTCCATATCGGTTCATAACCATGGTTACCACTTGAGCCAAAAATAATCTACCAAAATTTTATTTTTATAGAAAATTTTGTCAAAATTTTATTTTTATAGAAAATTTTCTCAAAATTTTATTTCTATAGAAAATTTTGTCAAAATTTTATTTCTATAGAAAATTTTGTCAACATTTTATTTCTACAGAAAATTTTGTCAAAATTTTATTTCTATAGAAAATTTTGTCAAAACTTTATTTCTATAGAAAATTTTGTCAAAATTTTATTTCTATAGAATATTTTGTCAAAATTTTATTTCTATAGAAAATTTTGTCAAAATTTTATTTCTATAGAAAATTTTGTCAAAATATTATTTCTATAGAAAATTTTGTCAAAATGTTATTTCTATAGAAAATTTTGTTAAAATTTCATTCTATAGAAAATTTTGTTAAAATTTGATTTCTATAGAAAATTTTGTCAAAACTTTATTTCTATAAAAAATTTTGTCAAAATTTTGTTTCTATGGAAAGTTTTGTCAAAATTTTATTTCTATAGAAAATTTTGTCAAAATTTTGTTTCTATGGAAAGTTTTGTCAAAATTTTATTTGTATAGAAAATTTTATTAAAATGTTGTGTCTAAAGAAAATTTTGTTAAAATTTCATTTCTATAGAAAATTTTGTCAACATTTGATTTCTATAGAAAATTTTGTCAAAATTTTATTTTTATAAAAAATTGTATTTCTATTAAAAAATTTTTTCAAAATTTTATTTATATAGAAAATTTTGTCAAACTTTTATTTGTATAGAAAATTTTGTCAAAATTTTATTCGTATAGAAAATTTTGTAAAAATTGTATTTCTATAAAAAAAATTTGCCAAAATTTTATTTCTATAGAAAATTTTGTCAAACTGAATTATATATGTATTTAATCGGTCTTTTTATACCCTCCACGATAGGATGGGGGTATATTAACTTTGTCATTCCGTTTGTAACACATCGAAATATTGCTCTAAGACCCCATAAAGTATATATATTATGGGTCGTGGTGAAATTCTGAATCGATCTGAGCATGTCCGTCCGTCCGTCGGTCAGTTGAAATCACGATAACTTCTGAACGAACCAAGCTGTCGACTTGAAACTTGTCACAAGTAGTTATTATTGATGTAGGTCAAATGGTATTGCAAATGGGCCATATCGGTCCACTTTTACGTATAGCCCCCATATAAACGGACCCCCAAATTTGGCTTGCAGACCCTCTAAAAGAAGCAAATTTCATCCGATCCGGCTGAAATTTGGTACATGGTCTCTAACAACCATGCACAAAGTGGTCCATACCGGTTGATAATTATATATAGCCCCCATATAAACCGATCCCCCGATTTGGTTTTCGGAGCCTCTAAGAGAAGCAAATTTCATCCGATCCAGCTGAAATTTGGTACATGGTGTTAGTATATGGTGTCTAATAACTATGCAAAAATTGGTCCACATCGGTCCATAATTATATATAGCCCCCACATAAACCGAGCCCCAGATTTGGCTTGCCGAGCCTCTAAGAGAAGCAAATTTCATCCGATCCGGCTTAAATTTGGTACATGGTGTTAGTATATGGTCTCTAACAATCGTGCCAGAATTGGTCCATATCGGTCCATAATTATATATAACCCCCAGATTTGACCTCCGGAGCCTCAAAGAGAAGCAAATTTGGTACATGATGTTGGTATATGGTCTCCAACAACCATGCAAAAATTAGTCCATATCGGTCCATAATTATATATAGCCCCCATATGAACCGATCCCCAGATTTGGCTTGCGGAGCCTCAAACAGAAGCACATTTCATCCGATCCGGTTGAAATTTGGAACATGGTGTTAGTATATGGTATATGACCGCTAACAACCATACCAAAATTTGTCCATATCGGTCTAAAGTTATATATAGCCGATCCCCAATCACACAAAAATTGGTCCATATCGGTTCATAATCATGGTGACCACTTGAGCCAAAAATAATCTACCAAAATTTTATTTTTATAGAAAATTTTGTCAAAATTTTATTTCTATAGAAAATTTTGTCAAAATTTTATTCTATAGAAAATTTTGATAAAATTTCATTTCTATAGAAAATTTTGTCAAAATTTTATTTCTATGGAAAGTTTTGTCAAAATTTTATTTGTATAGAAAATTTTGTTAAAATATTTTGTCTAAAGAAAATTTTGTTAAAATTTCATTTCTATAGAAAATTTTGTTAAAATGTTTTGTCTAAAGAAAATTTTGTTAAAATTTCATTTCTATAGAAAATTTTGTCAAGACTTTATTTCTATAGAAAATTTTGTCAAAATTTTATTTGTATAGAAAATTGTAAAAATTGTATTTCTATAAAAAAATTTTGTCAAAACTTTATTTCTATAGAAAATTTTTTAACATTTTGTTTCTATAGAAAATTTTGTCAAAATTTTATTTTTACAGAAAATTTTAAAAATTGTATTTCTATAAGAAAATTTTGTCAAAATTTTATTTCTATAGAAAATTTTTGTCAAAGTGAATTATATACGTATTTAATCGGTCTTTTTTAATTTAATATATACCACGTATGGGCTAACTCATAATTTAGAAAACGATTTAATATACCACAACTCAAGTTATTCGATTGTGGGTGACAGTCTTTAGTAGAAGTTTCTACGCAATCCATGGTGGAGGGTACATAAGATTCGGCCTGGTCGAACTTACGGCCGTATATACTTGTCTAAGGTTCCTATCCTAATCCTGAATCTGAAATAGTATCCAAATGAAGAATATTTAAATTTGCCATCGGGAAGGGTACAATTTTAACCAATATTCTTGGGGTAGTATGCCTCATCATTTTCAAGTACGAGTAACCTACGATGAAAACTATTCCATAGAAAACTCTTATATTTGATTTATGGCGAGGGGTTATTAAGATTCGACCCGGCCCGAAAATTTGGCCGTATATTCTTCTTTATTAAGAAAAAATCCAAATTAGTTTGAATTAACCCTACAAATAGTTTTCCCAATTTCATAGAAAACTATTTCTTTGAAATTGACAGTTCATGGAAGAACACTCTTTATCTATTACAGAACATTTTCTTTGTATATTTTCAGTCGATACAAAATGGTTTGAGAAGCACTCTCACTCTCGAAAATTTAAAAATTCATACTTACCCAGAGAAAATTTACCTTACCTTTGTATGGTTTTAATGCAAGGTTTTATTTCTTATGCTACAATAAATATTTATAAATTATTTGTGTTGTTTTTTTTTTCTTTGTAAATAATAACAAATATTTTTCATTACTTTTCTAAAATACAATGCCTACATTTGTATTGTATCTACCTTCATTATATTCTCTCATATTGTACATTAAATTATTTGTTTTCTTGCCTAACCTTGTCGTCCAGCGTCTTTTATGTAATTTAAGTCAAGCGGTAATATTTTTTTCTACTTATACTTGAGTACTATTTGAATGCCATTGTGAAGGTCTATATTAGAGAAAATCCATTATGTCTTGTATGATTAAATATTATTCTTATTGTTAGGTAGTAAATCCCATCTTCTACTACGTATTTGAGGTGTTATTAAAGAAAAGGTTGAAATTAGGTACATGGTGTTAGTATATGGTCTTTAACAAGCATGCCAAAATTGGTCCATTTCGGTATATAATTATATATAGCCCCCATATAAACCGATCCCCAGATTTGACTTCCGGAGCCTCTTGCAGGAGCAAAATTCATCCGATCCGGTTGATATTTGGTACGTGGTGTTAGTATATGGTCTCTAACAACCATGCAAAAATTGGTTCATATCGGTCCATAATTATATGTAGCCCCCATATAAACCGATCCCCAGATTTGGTTTGCGGATCCTCTAAGAGAAGCAAATTTCATCCGATCCGGTTAAAATTTGGTACGTGGTGTTAGTAAATGGTCTTTAACAAGCATGCTAAAATTGGTCCATTTCGGTATATAATTATGTATAGCCCCCATATAAAGCGATCCCCAGATTTGACTTCCGGAGCCTCTTGCAGGAGCAAAATTCATCCGATCCGGTTGAAATTTGGTACATGGGGTTAGTATATGGTCCCTAATAACTAAGCTAAAATTGGTCCACATCGGTGCATAATTATACATAGCCCCCATATAAACCGATCACCAGATTTGACCTCCGGAGCCTCTTGAAAGACCAAAATTCATCTGATTCAGTTGAAATTTGGTACATGGGGTTAGTATATGGTCCCTAATAACCATGCAAAAATTGGTCCACACCGCTTAATAATATATAACCCCCATTTAAACCGATCCCCAGATTTGACCTCCAGAGTTATTGGGGGAGCAAAATTCATCCGACCCGGTTGAAATTTAGTATGTGGTGAAATTTGGTACATTGCGCTAGTATATGGCCGCTAACAACCATGCCAAAATTGGTCCATATCGGTCTATAGTTATATATAGCCGATCCGCAAAAATAATTTACCAAAATTTTATTTCTATAGAAAATTTTGTCAAAATTTTATTACTATAGAAAATGTTGTAAAAGTTTTATTACTTTAGAAAATTTTGTCAAAATTTTATTACCATTCAAAATGTTGGCAAGATTTTATTTCTATAGAAAATTTTGTCAAAATTTTATTTCTATAGAAAATTTTGTCAAAATTTTATTTCTATAGAAAATTTTGTCAAAATTTTATTTCTATAGAAAATTTTGTCAAAATTTTATTACTATAGAAAATGTTGTCAAAGTTTTATTACTTTAGAAAATTTTGTCAAAATTTTATTACCATTCAAAATGTTGGCAAGATTTTATTTCTATAGACAATTTAGTCAAAATTTTATTTCTTTAGAAAATTTTGTCAAACAGAATTATTTACGTATTTAATCGGCCTTTTTTTGTTTAATATGTACCCCGTATGGACTAACTTACAATTGAAAACACGGTGTTAAGAAGTTTTACGATACCTTGCCATCGGCAAGTGTTACCGCAACCTAAGAAATTCGGTTGTGGATGGCAGTCTTTAGTAAAAGTTTCTATGCAATCCATGGTGGAGGGTACATAAGATTCGGCCTGGCCGAACTTACGGCCTTATATACTTGTTTTTTTTTTTTTTTAATTATCTTTTTCTTTACTTTTTATTGAATTCAATTGTCCAAAACTTCTATTTTAAAAGGGTCTAATTCCTTAGACTTTCTGGTCATATGAGTGTAAATCAGGCGAACGATATATATGGGAGCTATATCTAAATCTGAACCGATTTCAATAAAATTTGGCACACTTGACTATAGTACTAATTGTTCTTCTTGTGCAAAATTTTAAGCAAATTAGGGTAAAACTCTGGCTTCTGGGGCCATATAAGTCCATATCGGGCAAAATATATATATGGGAGCTATATCCAAATCTGAACCGATTTCAATAAAATTTGGCACACTTAACTACAGTACTAATTGTTCTTCTTGTGCAAAATTTTAAGCAAATTAGGGTAAAACTCTGGCTTCTGGGGCCATATAAGTCCATATCGGGCGAAATATATATATATATATATATATATATATATATATATATATATATATATATATATATATATATATATATATATATATATATATATATATATATATATATATATATATATATATATATATATATATATATATATATATATATATATATATATATATATATATATATATATATATATATATATGGGAGCTATATCTAAATCGGAACCGATTTCTTCCAAAATCAACAGAGATCTATTCTGAGCCAAAACACATACTTGTGCCAAATTTGAAGTCGATTGGACTAAAACTGCGACCTAGACTTTGATTACAAAAATGTGTTCACGGACAGACGGACATCGCTATATCGACTCAAGAGCCCACCCTGAGCATTTTTGCCAAAGACACCATGTGTCTATCTCGTCTCTTTCTGGGTGTTACAAACATATGTAACTCAACCTTATGCACCAACGTATAATACCCTGTTCCACAGTGTTTAACAGAGTATTATAAGGTATAAAAAAGCTATGGGATCCCTGGATGCTCTTTAAAAGAAATGTTTGTGGAACAACTTCCAATTTTTTTGCTGGGTTGGTAAATTAATGCAGGCGATGTGGTGGTTTATAAGCAAATCAGACAATAATATATATAGGGAAAGTTGGATATTATTTTTTTAAGGAAGCCTTGGTTTAACTCTATACACTTCGGCTAGCATAGATTTTGTACTCAAATTCAAAAAGTTAATTTTAAAAGTTTCCAAATATAGATGTTTGCGATAGAAATTAAAATCGATATTTGTCGTAACAAATGTTGACTATTCCTTAAAAATTTCAAAAAAAAATGTTTTAGATCTTAAAACTTGATTACTCATTTGAGAAAAAAAATTAATAGACTATTTTGAAGTTTTCGAATTTTGAGGCCCATAATTATTTGCCATGCTTATGTAAAAAAGCAGTTCTAGCAGCCAGACTTGATGTCCTATTTCCTAATTCAAAAATGTATCATTATATGTTTATAAATCGCAGACTTGTTATCACATTTTTTTCTTCTATTTCATCCCTATGTGCATCGCTTTTACTGAATAGTCTTATCTACCAATCTACTTGCCTGATTTATTCACAAAATCAAGTTTAAAATCTTCAAGCTTGACTTAAATTTCCTCTAACCATTCATTCAAAGGCCGCTATGTTTTGTTGCAAATTTAACGAAGTGACAAAAATGCGACTTTACCCATGAATGTGAAAAATGTTAATGTAACGAATGCAAGGGCGATAAATATTTTGCAATCAGAGTGATGAGTAAGTGGTCTTTGTCTTAATGTGTAATCATTTTAAATTGAAATGAGCTGCTTTGGTGGCTTAGTATAAGTTGGAAAAATATATTATGGAAATCAATATTTTTATATATTATTAAAAGAAATTTATTTAATAATTTTTTTGTTTGAATAAAATTTGTAAATTTTATAAAAATTATATTAATGTTTTTAAAATATTTTCTTAACCATAGTTTTTTGTATTTTCTTTCATTTCAGAACGTAAACTATTTATTGGTATGCTAAATAAGAAGCTGAACGAGAACGACGTCAGAAAACTATTCGAAGTGCACGGAGCTATTGAAGAGTGTACGGTTTTACGTGATCAGAACGGTCAAAGTAAAGGGTGTGCCTTTGTCACCTACGCCACAAAGCATTCGGCGATATCAGCGATAAAAGTAGTAATTTCACCTTTTTTTATTCTACTAATAATAGTTTTAATTTTAGGTTAAGTGGCACGTTACACAGACAAAAAAAAAATCACCAAATATGTTTGGAATTAAAATTTTAATTGAAATTTTAAAACAAAAAAATCAATCAAAAATTTAATTTATTAAAATATTTTTATTTAATGAAAATATTTTTTTTTTATAAAATTAGAGAGTGGATATGTGGCATAAAACAGTATAAGAACACTCTTCACATTTATATTAAACAAAAAAAAAAAAATTAATACACAAAAGTTTGAATTCAATATGCTTATTATTTGAAAACAAGTTGAATTCATACTTTATTATTTTGTTGGGTTTCTTTATATCAATAAAAAAAATTAGAAATGATTCATTTTCATATGACTAATTCTCGCATGTAATTTCCGCAGTAAATTGACATTTAAGATACAAATCGAATCATCTCAGCCTGCCAAGCAAATATGGCCCCATTTAAACTTAAACCGCACACTAGATATGCTAGTGTTCTCAAGGCGTCAGATAGCACTCCTAATATCTGCTATAACGGGTCGCTGCCTGATAGGCGAATTTGCAAAAACTATAGGTGCGAAGTATAATGACTATTGTATAAGCTGTCATGACGTGGAGGAAAAGGAATCAATTAAACACCTCTTGTGTGAGTGTCCTGCTTTTTGTGTAAGGCGTAAGCGAATTTTAGGAGCATATAGCTTTAGATTACTGGCTGACCTGGAAAATCTGGTTGGTTCCACAAAAGTAAATAATAGAGAAGGTTCAGTGGTTAAGACTAGAAGTGCCCATATGTAATAGGTACTTTTAGTTAAATGTGGTATCACAATGGACTGAATAGTCTAAGTGAGCCTGAAATTTAATCGGGCTGCCACTTTAACCTAACCTAACCAGCCTGCCAATTCTACACTAGCGACTATGGAAAGTATGCATTTGCCAGCAATGAAACCTATGTCTAGTTAGTCTAGTGAAGATTGGTATATGACATTTTCTATTCAATAACTTTAATAAACAAAATGTTCTGATTCAATCACGAAATTAATTGATACAATTATTTTTATACCCTCCACCATAGGATGGGGGGTATATTAACTTTGTCATTCCGTTTGTAACACATCGAAATATTGCTCTAAGACCCCATAAAGTATATATATTCTGGGTCGATCTGAGCATGTCCGTCCGTCCGTCCGTCTGTTGAAATCACGCTAACTTACGAACGAAAAAAGCTATCGACTTGAAACTTGGCACAGTAGTTGTTATTGATGTAGGTCGGATGGTATTGCAAATGGGCCATATGGGTCCACTTTTACGTATAGCCCCCATATAAACGGACCCCCAAATTTGGCTTGCCAGGCCTCTAAGAGAAGCAAATTTCATTCGATCCGGCTGAAATTTGGTACATGGTGTTAGTATATAGTCTTCAACAACCACGCAAAAATTGGTCCACATCGGTCCATAATTATATATAGCACCCATATAAACGGACCCCCAAATTTGGCTTGCCAGGCCTCTAAGAAAAGCAAATTTCATCCGATCCGGCTGAAATTTGGTACATGGTGTTAGTATATGGTCTTTAACAACCATGCAAAAATTGGTCCACATCGGTTCATAATTATATATAGCCCCCATATAAACCGATCCCCCGATTTGACTGGCGGAGCCTCAAAGAGAAGAAAATTTCATCCGATCCCGCTGAAATTTGGTACATGATGTTGGTATATGGTATCTAACAACCATGCAAAAATTGGTCCACATCGGTCCATAATTATATATAGCCCCCATATAAACCGATCCCCCGATTTGGCTTGCGGAGCCTTTAAGAGAAGCAAATTTCATCCGATCCGGCTGAAATTTGGTACATGATGTTGGTATATGGTCTCTAACAACTATGCAAAAAGTGGTTCACATCGGTCCATAATTATATATAGCCCTCATATAAACCGATCCCCCGATTTGGCTTGCGGAGCCTCTAAAAGAAGCAAATTTCATCCGATCAGGCTGAAATTTGGTACGTGGTGTTAGTATATGGTCTCTAACAACCATGCAAAAATTGGTCCACATCGGTCCATAATTATATATAGCCCCCATATAAACCGATCCCCCGATTTGGCTTGCGGAGCCTCTAAGAGAAGCAAATTTCATCCGATCCGGCTGAAATTTGGTACATGGTGTTAGTATATGGTCTCTAACAACCATGCAAAAATTTGTCCACTTCGGTCCATAATTATACATAGCCCCCATATAAACCGATCCCCCAATTTGGCTTGCGGAGCCTCTAAGAGAAGCAAATTTCATCCGATTCGGCTGAAATTTGGTACATGGTGTTAGTATATGGTCTCTAACAACCATCTAAAAATTGGTCCATATCGGTCCATAATTATATATAGCCCCCATATAAACCGATCCCCCGATTTGGCTTGCGGAGCCTCTAAGAGAAGCAAATTTCATCCGATCCGGCTGAAATTTGGTACACGGTGTTAGTATATGGTCTCTAACAACCATGCAAAAAGTGGTTCACATTGGTCGATAATTATATATAGCCCCCATATAAACCGATCCCCCGATTTGGCTTGCGGAGTATATAAGAGAAGCAAATTTCATCCGATCCGGCTGAAATTTGGTACATGGTGTTAGTATATGGTCTCTAACAACCATGCAAAATGTGGTTCACATCGGTCCATAATTATATATAGCCCCCATATAAACCGGTAACCAGATTTGACCTCCGGAGCCTCTTGGAAGACCACAATTTGTCTGATTCATTTGAAATTTGGTACGTGATGTTAATATATGGAGTCAAACACCCGTGCAAAATTTGGTCGATATCGGTCCATAATTATATATAGGCCCCATATAAACCGATCCCCAGATTTGACCTTCGGAGCACCTTGGAAGAGCAAAATTCTTCCCATTCGGTTGAAATTTGGTACGTGATTTTAGTATAGGGTATCCAACAACCATGCAGGAATTGGTTCCTATCAGTCCATAATAATATATAGCTCCCATATAAACCGATCCCCAGATTTGACCTCCGGTGCCTTTTGGAGAAGCAAAATTCATCCGATCTGGTTGAAATTTGGTACGTGGTGGTAGTATATGATATTTAACAACCATGTGAGTTGAAATTTGTGGATGACAGCCTTTCGTAGAAGTTTCTACGCAATCCATGGTGGAGGGTACATAAGATTCGGCCTGGCAGAACTTACGGCCGTATATACTTGTTTTAATTGAAATGTCTTCGATCACCGAAATGATAGCATCAATTAAAAAAAATTAATTGAAAATCAATTAAAAAATTATTGGATCCAATTAAAAAATTAATTGATTCTATTGAATTTTGTGATTGATTTTGGTTTCAATTAAAAAATTTGTTGAATCAATTAAATTTTTAAATTAATTGAAATTTTTTCTTGGATCAATTAGTATTTTAATTGACTTCGGTGATTGAACCTATAGTTTGTGTGATTGAAGACATTTCAATTAAAAAATAATTGGATAAATTAATTTCGTGATTCAATCCAAAAATTTTTTTTTGGTTTGTAGATTTAAATTGGTTATCCACTATAGAAACGAAATATGAAACGGTAATTTTTGTTGGGCATAGTTAACATATTTTTTTAGAAATGAATTTAGGAAAACTAAAATTAAAAAAAAAAGTTTGAAAAAGGTTTGTTTTCAAATGGTATGCAAACATTAATATGTGGAAACTAATTGAATTCAAACATTATTAAAGGCATTTATCAAAGGATATATTTTATATAGATTTTTTTTGTGAATTTCAAAAATAAACTCATTTTTCCACACTTTCCTTAAAACCATGAAATTTGCTATTGAACTGGGTTATAACAAAAAATTTGTAAAACCTTAATTTCTTTAATTCTCTACATCAGATTGAAATCATGCAAATTTCAATTTTCATTGCAATGGCGTAAGTCTAAATGCGTTGCATCATATTTTTCAACATTCGCCAAATGGACATTTAACCCAACCAATTCAATTGGTCATAATTTTGCAATGTTAAAGCTCCCCAACCGACATAAGTTGACTGGTGTGAAGTATTAAATTTATCGTTTTTATGAAAATTGCATTTTGCCAACCGTCAAAAAAAAACATGGAATTTTTCTGCATTGCAAACGGCCACAAAAAAAGTGTTTTTGAAAACCTTCAAGGGTGTAAAAAAATATAAATCCCAAACCAAAAAAACATTTTCAGATTTATTGCCAATGCACACACACACACAGTCAGAGAGAAAAACACTCTACATTTTTTACACCATCCTAACCCCAACCAATCCTAAAAATAAATTCATTTCAAATTCATGGTTTTACGGTGTTTTTTTTTAGCTTGATTTTCTTCCAATACACTGTGGAATAATTTTATTGAGGAGAAATTTTTTCAAAAAAATAAATAAAATTTTTTTAAATTTAAATCATATATAGGAAACTTTGTCAAAAATTCTTTGCTATAAAAAAATTTGTCTAAATTTAATTTTTATAGGAAATTTTGTCAAAATTTCTTTCCTAGAAAAAAAATTGTCAAATTACCATTGTTATGGAAATTTTTTCAAAATTTAGTTTTTCAAAAAAATTTTGTATTATATTCTTTGTTAAGAAATTTTGTCAAAATTTCCTATTCTGTAGAAAGATATGTCAAAAATACTTTGATTCTATACCATTTTGACAAATGCTTTAGAAGAATTTGTCAAAATTTCCTATTCTACAGGAAAACTTGTCAAAATTTCTTTGCTACAGAATTTTTGTAAAAATTTCTTTATTATAGGAAATCTTATTATAATTTCTGTGGACGTTTTATAAAATTTTATTTGGAAAATGTGATAAAATATTTTTGTTAAATTTTTTGTGCTGTCGGAAATTTTGGCAAAACTTTATTATCATAGCAAATTTTTGTCAAAATTTCTATATTTTCTATAGGTTTCACAGTTTCTTTGCTATAAAAATATTTGTCAAAATTAATTTTTTCTAGTAAGATATCTAGTACTATAAATTAAGTTAAAAATTTAGTCAAAGTTTAATTTCTTTATGAAATTTGCCAAATTTCTTTGGTCTATGAATAATTTTTCAATATTTCTTTGCTATATGAAAATTTGTCAAATCGTCGTTGCTATAAAAATATCTTGTTCCAACTTTTTGAAATTTTGACAAAACTATAAGAAATTTTGACAAAACTTTATTGCCGTAAGATTTTCTTAAATTCTTTTGCTACACAAATTTTGTAAAATCAATTTCATAAAGACAAGCTTTTGATAAAAAATTAAGGTTATAGAAAATTTTGCTATAACAAATTTTGTCGAAATTAAATTTTTCTAAGAAGAAATCTAGACAAAATTTAGAATTTTAATCAAAATTTGATTTCGATAGGAAAATTGCCAACATTTTTTTGCTCTATGACATTTTTGTCAAAATTTTGTTGCTACAGGAAATTTTTTCAAAATGTTGTTACAAAATTTTTTGTTAATTTTTTTGTGCTGTAAGAAATTTTGACAAAACTTTATTGCCGCATGATCTTTTTTTTATAATCTCTGTGCTAGGTTAGGTTAAAGTGGCAGCCCGATTAAATTTTAGGCTCATTTAGACTATTCAGTCCATTGTGCTTAAGAATTTTGTCTTTGCTTTAGGAAATTTTGTAATTATTTCATTTATTTAAGAAGGTTGTTAAAAATTTAGTTCCAATGCGAAATTTTGCTAAATTCCTCTTCCAAAGAAAATTTTGTCAACAAATTTAAATTTTATCGACTTTCATTTCCATAAGAAATTTTGTCAACATTTTATTTCTATAGGAAATATTGTCAAAAATGTATTTCTATAAGAAATTTTGCCAAAATTTGATTGCAATTTTGCCAAAACTTCAACTTTGCAACTTTGCCAAAATTTTGTTTCTATAGAAAATGTTATCAAAATTCCATTTTTATCGAAAATTTTGTCAAAATTTCATTTTTATAGGAAATTTTTTCAAAATTCCATTTCTATAGGAAATTTTGTCAAACTTTAATTTCAAGAGTAAATTTAGTCAAAATTTCATTTCTATAGAAAATTTCATTTCAAAAGGAAATTTAGTCAATATTCCGTTTTTATAGGAATTTTTTTCAAATCCATTTCTATAGGAAACTTTGTCAAAATTTCATTTCTATTAAAAATTTCATTTCTATTAAAAATTTCATTTCTATTAAAAATTTCATTTCTATTAAAAATTTTATTAAAATTTCGGAACTTTTGTCAAAATTTCATTTCGATTGAATATTTCTTCACAATTTCATTTCTTTAAGAAAATTTTGTCAAAATTTCATTTCTTTATGGAAAATTTGTCAACATTTCATTTCTATAGGAAATTTTGTTAGATTTTCATATCAATAGGAAGTTTTGTCAAAAATTTATTTGAAAAGGCAATTTAGTCAAATGTCCATTTTTATAGGAAATTTAGTCAAAATTTCTGTTCTATAGGAAATTTAGTCAAAAGTTAATTTCTATGGGAAATTTAGCCAAATTTCAGTTTATGGGAAATTTTGTCGAAATTTAATTTCTACAGGAAATTTTTTAAAAATTTCATTTCTATAGAAATTTTTTTAAAAATTTCATTTCTATAGAAAATTTCATTTTAAAGGGAAATTTATTAAAAATTTCATTTCAAACGGAAATTTAGTCAATATTTCGTTTTTATAAGAAATTTTGTCAAAATTCCATTTCCATTAGAAATTTTTTCAAATCCATTTCTAGAGGAAATTTTGTCAAAATTTCATTTCTATATGAATACTTCATCAAAATTTCATTTCTATAGGAACTTTTGTCAAATGTTCATTTTGATTGCATATTTTTGTCAAAATTTAATTTTAATTGGATATTTTTGTCAACATTTCAGTTCTTTAAGAAAATTTTGTCAAAATTTCATTTCTATATGAAAATTTTGTCAACATTTCATTTCTATACGAAATTTTGTCAAAAATTCATTTCAGAAGGCTATATAGACAAAATTTAATTTCTAAAGAAAATTTTTAAATTTATTTATCTAGAAATTTTTGTCAATATTTCGTTTTAATGGAAAATAAAAAAATTTTATATCTTAAGAAATGTTGTCAAAATTCCATTTTTATAGGAAATTTTGTGAAAATTTCTTTTCTAGAGGAAATTTTATCAAAATTTAATTTCTATAGGAATTGTTGCCAAAATATCATTCCTATAGGATATTTTGTCAAAATTTCATTTCTATAGGAAATCTTGCCAAAATTTAATTTCCATAGCAAACTTTGTAAAAATTTAATTTCCATACAAAATTTTGTCAAAATTTAATTTCTATAGGAGATTTTGTCGAAATTTTATTTTTATAGGAAATTTTGTCAAAATTTAATTTCTAGAGCAACTTTTGTCGAAATTTCATATCCATAGGAAATTTTGTCAAAATTTCATTTCTATAAGAATTTTTGTCAAAATTTCATTTCTATAGGAATTTTTGTCAAAATTTCATTTCTATAAGATATTTTGTCAAAATTTCATTTCTATAGGAATTTTTGTCAAAATTTTATATCTATAGGAAATTTTGTCAAAAATTTCAATTCTATATGAAAATTTGACAAGATACCATTTCTATTAGAAATTTTCTAAAATTTTAACTTCTATAGGAAATATTGTCACTATTTCATTTCTGTAGGAAATTTTGTCAAAACTTCATTTCTATAGGAAATTTTGTCGCAATTTCATTTCAGTAGGAAATTTTGTCACAATTTCATTTCTATACGAAATTTCATCAAAATTTTATCTCTATAGGAAATTTTGTAAACATTTCATTTCTATAGGAATTTTTGTCCAAATTCCATTTCATAGGAAATTTTGTCCAAATTCCATTTCATAGGAAATTTTGTCCAAATTTTATTTCTATAGGAAATTTTGTCAAAATTCCATTTTTATAAGAAATTTTGTCAAAATTACATTTCGATAGGAAATTTTATTTCTATAGGAAATTTTGTCAAAATTTCATTTCTATCAGATATTTTGTCAAACTTTCATATCTATAGGAAATTTTTTCAAAAATTGCATTTCCATATGAAATTTTGCCAAAATTCCATTTCTATAGTAAATTTCCTAAAGATTTCATTTCTATAGGAAATTTTGTCACAATTTCATTTCTGTAGGAAATTTTGTCAAAATTTTATATCTATAGGAAATTTTGTCAAAAATTTCAATTCTATATGAAAATTTGCCAAAATTCCATATCTATTGGAAATTTTCTAAAAATTTCATTTCTATAGGAAATTTTGTCACAATTTCATTTCTGTAGGAAATTTTGTCACAATTCCATTTCTATACGAAATTTCATCAAAATTTCATTTCTATAGGAAATTTTCGAAAAGTTTTGTCTCTACATGAAATTTTCTCAAAATTTTATCTCTATAGGAAATTTTGTCAAAATTTCATTTCTTTAGGAATTTTTGGTAAAATTTCATTTCATAGGAAATTTTGTCAACATTCCATTGTGATAGGAATTTTTTTTTTCAAATTTTAGTTGTATAGGAAATTTGTCACAATTTCATTTAAAAATGAAATTTAGTAAAAATTTCATATCAAAAGGGAAGTTAGTCAAAATTTCATTTCTATAGTAAATTTTGTCAAAACTTTATTTATGTAGGAAATTTTGTCAATATTTATTCTAATAGAAAATGTTGTCAAATTTTTTATCTTAAGGCGAGTACTATGTTCGGTTTTTTCACCAAAACACCAAATTAAAAGTACAAATATATTTATGAAGACGATTATATTTTGATCGAGTCTTGCCAAATAATGGATGGAAAAGATCCAAGGAATTGATTGCAAATTATTTTATATTTCTAAATTAGTTAATTAAAAAAAGTAACCGTAAACCAAATTGGTTTTCAGCTTGAAAACTGAACATAGTACTCAGCTTTAAGAAATTTTGTCAAAATGTTATTTCTATAAGAAGTTTTGTCAAAATTGTATTTCTATATGAAATTTTGTCAAATTTTCATAGAGTAAAAATTTAATCTTAGTAGAATTTTTTTTCCAAAATTTTTACAAATTTTATTGTATAATATTTCGATGCTAACATATAATAAATATTTTATTTTTTATTTCTGTGTATTGCTATTTTATACCCTCTCTTTTTTATATATATTCCATGGTTTTTATTTTTGTTTATTTTTTTCCACGAATTTTCATTTCATATTTTTTTATGCTTGATATATGCCGCTTGTTTCACCAATCATCTTCCCACCTTTTTTTTATCGCCAGACTCTAAATCAGAATAAAACTATGGAAGGCTGTACCTCACCATTAGTGGTGAAATTCGCCGATACCCAAAAGGAAAAGGAACAAAAGAAAATCCAACAAATCCAAGCGAATCTATGGAATTTGGCGACGAACATGAATATACCCCTGGGACAAACAGCGACAACGGTCTCGACGCCGACCATTATGCCAAGCACACCGCAGCAGGCCAGTCCGGTATTGGGAGCTGATGCCATAACACCAGCATCATTGCAGCTGTTGCAACAATTGCAGGCAGTGGGTCTACAACAGCAACTATTGCAAGGTAGGTTTGTTTGTTTGGTTGCTTCTGTTGGGATGTCCTTTACGATATTTTCGTGTCGGTTTTTTTTTATTGTTGGTATTTTCGTTGACTCTCTAATGTGAGAAAGTGTGAGTACCAGGGGGCATATAAAGTACAATCTTTGATTTGAATTTATTACATTTCAATGGATTTAGCTAGCCCCGGGAGAACAAGTGATGAGAGTCAGAGAAAAAGATTTAGAAGGTGACAATGGTGGTATGGAAGTAAGAATTATGGTGACACATGATGATTACAGAAGAGGGAAGGTATTTTTAGAGGAGTTCAAAATGTTCCTTTAAAATGGAATATTTTGAATTTAAATTAATACAAACGATCCTTAATACTATCTTTACTAAGTGCCCATTAAAAATAATTCCTTACAAACACAGATATAAAACCACATTTTTGTTACCTTTAAAAAATAAAATATTTGTATTGTCTAGATCAGGGCTGTGGAGTCGAGCCAATTTTGTTCGACTCCGGCTGATATAACTAAATCTCATTTTAATACCACTAATTTGTAGTTCTATTGTGGGGGGTACCGTAAATGAATCGATATAAATTATCGTATTTATTTATGTGTGCAAAAAAGATCTTAATTTCACATTTGTTGACAATGTCGGTCCTATGTTTAATAAATAAAATAATGATATAAATATCCATCACAATATGAGCAGTTACCAAAAGTCTTCAGTATATGTATTTATAAACAATTAAAGAAAGTTCAAAGTCAAACGCGGCTCATTGTATTATACCCTCCAACACATTGTGGACCAAAATTTTTGAACCAATTAAGACAAAATTGTATACTCTTCTACAAAATCTATGAACTTAAAATTTAAATCTAAAGTTATGAGACGAAACACAATTTTAGTAAAAACCAAATAAGGAAAGTCTGAAGTCGGGCGGGGCCGACAACTTGGTATTTAGTTCTACATTTCGATAAAATCTCAAATCCTTCAAATTTGTTGAGTGCTTTACATAAAGATTTATGTTCCCATTAACCAATATTTAAAACTGATCCGAGTTGGACAATATTTTGTCAGACTTCTATAAAATCTTGCGCACAGCTAATAACTTGGGCACAGTGTGGCGCAGGGTACACATATGGGAAATATTTATATATTTTTATAGCAGTAAAATTTTGACAGAATTTTCTATAAAATTTTGACAGAATTTTCTATAGAAATAACATTTTACCAACATTTTCTATAGAAATGAAATGTTGACAGAATTTTCTATAGAAATAAAATTTTGGCAAAATTGTTTTATAGAAATAAAATTTTAACAAAATTTTTTATAAAAATAAAATTTTGAAAAAATTTCCTACAAAATAAAATTTTGACAAAATTTTCTACCGAAATAAAATTTTGACAAATTTTTCTATAGAAATAAAATTTTGACAAAATTTTCTATAGAAATAAAATTTTGACAGAATTTTCTATAGAAATAAAATCTTAACAAAATTTTCTATAGAAATAAAATTTTGACAAAATTTTCTATAGAAATAACATTTTGACAAAATTTTGTATAGAAATAAAATTTTGACAAAATTTTCTATAAAAATAAAATTTTGAAAAAATTTCCTACAAAAATAAAATTTCTACCGAAATAAAATTTTGACAAATTTTTCTATGGAAATAAAATTTTGACAACATTTTCTATAGAAATAAAATTTTGACAAAATTTTCTATAGAAATAAAATTTTGAAAAAATTTCCTACAAAAAAAAAATGTTGTCAAAAATTTTTATAGAAATAAAATTGCGACAAAATTTTTTATAGATATAAAATATAAAATTTTCACAAAATTTTTTATAGATATAAAATTTTGACAAAAGTTTCTATAGAAATAAAATTTTGACAAAACTTTGTATAGAAATAAAATTTTGACAAAATTTTCTATAGAAACAAAATATTGACAAGATTTTCTATTGAAATAAAATTTTGACAAAATTTTACATAGAAATAAAATCTTGACAAAATGTTGTATAGTAATAAAATTTTGACAAAATATTGTATAGTAATAAAATTTTTTATAGATGTCAAATGTTGACAAAATTTTCTATAGAAATAAAATTTTGACAAAATTTTCTATAGAAATAAAATTTTGACAAAATTTTCTATAGAAACAAAAATTTGACAAAACTTTCTATAGATATAAAATTTTGATCCAATTTTCTATAGAAATAAAATTTTGACAAAATTTTCTATAGAAATAAAATTTTGACAAATTTTTCTATAGGAATAAAATTTTGACAAAATTTTCTATAGCAATAAAATTTTGACAAAATTTTCTATAGCAATAAAATTTCGATAAAATTTTCTATAGAAATAAAATTTTGACAAAATTTTCTATAGAAATAAAATTTTGACAAAATTTTCTATAGAAATACAATTTTGACAAAATTTTCTATAGAAATGAAATTTTGACAGAATTTTCTATAGAAATAAAATTTCGATAAAATTTTTTATAGAAATAAAATTTCGATAAAATTTTTTATAGAAATAAAATTTTTACAAAATTTTATATAGAAATAAAATTTTGACAAAATTTTCTATAGAAATAAAATATTGACAACGTTTTCTATAGAAATAAAATTTAGACAAAATTTTCTACAGAAATAAAATTTTAACAAAATTTTCTATAGAAATAAAATTTTGACAAAATTTTCTATAGAAATATAATTTTGACAGAATTTTCTATAAAAATAAAATGTTGACAAATTTTTCTTTAGAAATAAAATTTAGACAAAATTTTCTATAGAAATAAAATTTTGACAGAATTTTCTATAGAAATAAAATTTTGACAAAATTTTCTATAGAAATAGAATTTTGACAAAATTTTCTATAGAAATAAAATTTTGACAAAATTTTCTATAGAACTAAGATTTTGGAAAAATTTTCTATCAAAATAAAATTTTGACAAAATTTTCTATAGAAATAAAATTTTGACAAAATTTTCTATAGAAATAAGATTTTGACAAAATTTTCTATAGAAATAAAATGTTGACAAAATTTTCTATAGAAATAAAATCTTGACAGAATTTTCTATAGAAATAAAATCTTAACAAAATTTTATATAGAAATAAAATTTTGACAACATTTTCTATAGAAATAAAATTTTGAAAAAATTTCCTACAAAAATAAAATTTTGACAAAATTTTCTACCGAAATAAAATTTTGACAAATTTTTCTATTGAAATATAATTTTGACAGAATTTTTCTATAGAAATAAAATTGTGACAAAATTTTCTATAGAAATAAAATTTTAACAAAATTTTCTATAGAAATAATATTTTGACAGAATTTTCTATAGAAATAAAATTTTGTCAAAATTTTCTATAGAAATAGAATTTTGACAAAATTTTCGATAGAAATAAAATTTTGACAAAATTTTCTATAGAACTAAAATTTTGAAAAAATTTTCTATCAAAATAAAATTTTGACAAAATTTTCTATAGAAATAAAATTTTGACAAAATTTTCTATAGAAATAAAATTTTGACAAAATTTTCTATAAAAATAAAACGTTGACCAAATTTTCTATAGAAATAAGATTTTGACAAAATTTTCTATAGAAATAAAATGTTGACAAAATTTTCTATAGAAATAAAATTTTGACAGAATTTTCTATAGAAATAAAATCTTAACAAAATTTTATATAGAAATAAAATTTTGACAACATTTTCTATAGAAATAAAATTTTGAAAAAATTTCCTACAAAAATAAAATTTTGACAAAATTTTCTACCGAAATAAAATTTTGACAAAATTTTCTACCGAAATAAAATTTTGACAAATTTTTCTATTGAAATATAATTTTGACAGAATTTTTCAATAGAAATAAAATTGTGACAAAATTTTCTATAGAAATAATATTTTGACAAAATTTTCTATAGAAATAAAATATTGACAACCTTTTCTACTGAAATAAAATTTTGACAAAATTTTCTACAGAAATTAAATTTTGACAAAATTTTCTATAGAAATAAAATTTTGACAAAATTTTCTATAGAAATAAATTTTTGACAAAATTTTCTATAGTAATAAAATGTTGACCAAATTTTTTTTTATAGAAATAAAATGTTGACAAAATTTTCTATGGAAATACCTTTTTAAACAAATTTTCTGCCAATATTCGACATATGTATATGTGTATATGGTCTTAAAATAAAATTTTAAAAATAAAATCGATTGTTCGAAATATTTTGAATAAATTGTTATGGTGGTGGGGATTAAAATGGATCGATTCATCCCATCTACTAGTCTAACATGCTAGGAATTATAAAATGATCTCGTAATTGGAAGATGCTTTTCATTTGCAGCCATACCGTACATTGATCGAATGAATAACGCAATAAAAACTAATTTGCGTAAAAACTTTTTTAGTTACAATAATCCTCAGACTCCGACTCCACAGCCACGGTCCCAACACAAATATTTATGTGTTGATATTTATGTATTCCGGTCCAATATATATTCCCTTCAGCATGTTCTTTGAATCTATCATCTTATTTGTATTTTTTCCTAAATACATGTTTTGTAACAAAATGCAATGATTTTTATAGTAAATTAAGCAAAATTCATTATTGGAGTAGCAGCTTTGATTGGGATGTATGTTAATTGAATGCTCGTATCTATTTTTCTCTGATCCAGCCATATGAAAAACCTCAATATCATACTACACAAAGACAAAGACTAAGCTGCAGCCAAAAGAAAATGCATGATGTATGCATTTCAATACTATTATTGGATGTAAGTCAGTGAAGTAAGCCAGGAATGTTTTCTATGTTATAGTCTAATTTAACAAAATGTTATCTGCACCCATAGTTCATTCAATTGTTTTAATAACAACTTCTACTTATACCTCTCTCTCTCCTATCTGATGTCAATATATAGTATTTTCACTTCAAATGAAACCTTTTTCAAATCAAATGAACGTGTTGTCAAATTAAATGAAACCCTTTTCATTTCAAATGAAATCTTTTTCAAATCAAATGAAATCTTTTTCATTTCAAATGAAACTTTTTTCATTTCAAATGAAACTCTTTTCAAATCAAATGAATCTCTAAAATCAAATGAATTCTTTTTAATGAATGCATTTATAATTAGCCCTCAAATGTATTCTCGAAGGAATTGCTATATCGCTAAAAGAAAAAATACATTTTTTTGAAGAATTATTTTGGTGAAGAATTATGTGTTACTTTCTTATTTGTAAAATTATTGATTATCCAAGTCTTAATTTAGGACTGCACGCCCTCTTAGAGTCGTTTTTAATTGAATATTTGTATGATAAATATTATCCAAAAATTTACTACGACTTTTAATTAATTAATTAATTAAAACCACTATTACTAATCGATGTCAAATATTCCCGTAGAAAATTTTTGATTTTTCATATGAAATTTAAAAAATAAAACAAATTTCTCTGAAGTCTGTTTAAATTATGCTTTTCTAGAGATGAACCTAATTTTTTACTTCACAACAAGTTTTTTTGGGGTGATACATACAAATTCTGTTTTTATACTCTCCACCATAGGATGGGGGTATATTAACCTTGTCATTCCGTTTGTAACACATCGAAATATTACTCTAAGACCCCATAAAGTATATATATTCTGGGTCGTGGTGAAATTCTGAGTCGATCTAAGCATGTCCGTCCGTCTGTTGAAATCACGCTAACTTCCGAACGAAACAAACTATCAACTTGAAACTTGGCACAAGTAGTTGTTATTGATGTAGGTCGGATGGTATTGCAAATGGGCCATATCGGTCCACTTTAACGTATAGCCCCCATATAAACATATCCCGGTACACGGTATAAGTATATGGTCTCTAACAGCCATGCAAAAATTGGTCCATATCGGACCATAATTATATATAGCCCCCATATAAACCGATCCCCAGATTTGGATTCCGTAGCCTCTAAGAGAAGCAAATTTCATCCGATCCGGCCCCCATATAAACCGATCCCCAGATTTGACCTCCGGAGCCTCTTGTGGAGCAAAATTCATCCGATCCGGTTGAAATTTGGTACGTGGTGTTAGCACATGCAAAAATTGGTAAATATCGGTCCATAATTATATATAGCCCCCATATAAACCGATCCCCAGATTTGACCTCCAGAGCCTCTTTCAGGAGCAAAATTCATCCGATCCCGTTGAAATTTAGTACGTGGTGTAAGTATATGGTCTTTAACAACCATGCACGAATTGTTCCATATCGGTCCATACTTATATATAGCCCCCATAAAAACCGATCCCCCGATTTGTCCTCCGGAGCCTCTTGGTGGAGCAAAATTCATCCGATCCGGTTGAAATTTGGAACGTGATGTTAGTATGTGGTCTCCAACAAACACGCAAGAAGTGGTCCATAACGGTCCATAATTATATATAGGCCTCATATAAATCGATCCCCAGATTTGACCTCCGGAACATCGTGGAGGATCAAAATTCATCCGCTTAGGTTGAAATTTGGCACATGGTGTTAGTATATGGTCTCTAACAGCCGTGCAAAAATTGGTCCATATCGGTCCATAATTATATATAGCCCCCATATAAACCGTTTCCCAGATTTGATCTCCGGAGCCTCTTGGAGGAGCAAAATTCATCCGATTCGGTTGAAATTTGGTACCTGAAGTTAGTATATGGTATCCAACAACAATACAGGAATTGGTTCATATCAGTCCATAATTATATATAGCCCCCATATAAACCGATCCCCAGATTTGACCTTCGGTGCCATTTGGAGAAGCAAAATTCATCCGATCTGGTTGAAATTTGGTACGTGGTGGTAGTATATGGCCGCCTATTTATAACCATGCTAAAATTGGTCCATATCGGTCTATAGTTATATATAGCCGATCCCCAATCACACAAAAATTGGTCCATATCGATTCATAATCATGGTTGCCACTCGAGCCAAAAATAATCTATAAAAATTTTATTTCTATAGAAAATTTAGTCAACCTTTTATTTCTATAGAAAATTTTGTCAAAAAATTTATTCCTATAGAAAATTTGGTCAAATTTTATTTCTATAGAAAAATTTGCCAAAATTTTATTTCTATAGAAAATTTTATCAAAATTTTGTTTCTAAAAATTTTGTCGAAATTTTTTTTCTATAGAATATTTTGGCAAAATTTTATTTCTAAAAATTTTGTCATTTTTTTTCTATAGAATATTTTGGCAAAATTTTATTCTATAGAAAATTTTTTCAAACTTAATTATATATGTATTTAATCGGCCTTTTTTAGTTAAATATATATCCTGTATGGACCATCTTGTAATTTTAATGTTACCGCAACCCAAGTAATTCGATTGTGGATGACAGTCTTCAGTAGAAGTTTCTACGCAATCCATGGTGGAGGGTACATAAGCTTCATCCTGGCCGAACTTGCGGCCGTTTATACTTGTTATTACTAAGTTTTCGCAATAAATGAAAATTTTCTAAATTTTACCGAATATAAAAAACAGTAAGGACAAAAAATAATGGACATTTGCAAACAAAAATCTTTATGATTTTAAGTCAATAGATTTGATTGAAATCGGTTCAGATATAGATATAGCTTCCATATATATTCCATATATATATCTTTCGCACGATATGGACTTATATGGCCCCAGAAGCCAGAGTTTTACCCTGATTTGCTAAATTTTGCACAAGGAGTACAATTAGTAGTATAGTCAAGTCTGCTAAATTTTATTGAAATCGGTTCAGATTTAGATATAGCTCCCATATATATCTTTCGCCCGATTTAGACTAATATGACCACAGAGGCCAAAGTTGTACTCTGCTTCACGTGAAATTTTGCACAGGGAGTAGAATTGACATAGTTACTATGCATGTCTAATTTGGGTGAAATCGGCCAATGTTGTGCTCTGCTTCACGTGAAATTTTGCACAGGGAGCAGAATTGACATAGTTACTATGCATGTCAAATTTGGGTGAAATCGGTTCAAATTTAGATATAGCTCCCATATATATATATGTTTTTCTGATTTCCGCAAAATTGACCAAAATACCCACATTTTCATTGACAAATCGCCACTGCTAAGTCGAAAACATGTAAAAATGTCTCCAGTTTTCCTTTACTTTTAGTATATATCTATCGGCCGATAAATCATAAATGCACATTTGCCAAGTTGCCTTAAAATTTGTTCAAATTTAAATTTTTCGCACACAGTTTTAGTAACATTGTGTTTCACACCAGAGCATTAGCCTACTTAAATTTTAAGTGAATAGATTTTATAGAAGTCTAACAAATTTTGTCCTTTTGGGGAGCAAACAATTTGGAAGCTGTTCCAAAGGCACAACCTTAAAAGCTCTTCCAAAAAGCTGTTCTCCCAAAGATGTTCTTTATTTTAACTACACAGGAAGTTCTTTTAATTCAATTTTTTATAACTCTTTTTTTTCATATTTTTAATGAGTAATTTTAACTTTTTTCTCTCAAATAGGTTAAAAAAGATTACGAATAAATAAAATGGTACAAATTATTAAAATTTTGTCGAAAAAAAAACTAAATCCAGTCTAGACAATTTGCACATTTTTGAAAATATTTGAGGTCAAGCGTTTCAGACGAGCATAAGAAAGCATTAAAAATCATAAAAAATTATAAAAATTATTTATTAGGGAAAATATTAAAAATTTTTTTTATTCACATCCACCTCGAATCACACCTTACGAAGTGATGCAAATTCAGTGCAACGGATATCCCTCCTATGACAAGCCAATATTGCATACATCGCTACTGCGCTAATTTTGCACCACTTCCGGATCCAAAAAGAACATTTTCACTACTTTTTTGTTGACGCTTTTTTTGTTGGGAAGCTATTGCATTTGGGGAAAACTATCAGTTAGGTTAACAATGTTCTTTAAATTCGATCGGATTTTCGGTTTTCCTATATAGGTTGCCCCGCCGGTATTTATTTGTATTTGATTTTTGAAATATTTTCTATCTTTTATAGGTCTTGGTGCACAAACCAATACGGCGGATAGTGCTGCGGCAACCGCAGCAGCAGCAGCCGCTGGCCTTCTACCTCCAATGACTGTACAAAATTTAGCTGCCTTAGCAGCTATGACTCAATCGTCATTAACAAATACGGCCAGCAATCCGGGAAATGCTCAGTTGACAAATACAGCCGCCTTATTATGTAAGTATTTTTTGCTTTAAAAAAAAAAAAAAAAATAAACTTACAAATATTTAAAATTAATCCTTTTTTAAAACAACTACCATCATTGTTTTTTATATTTCCCTTAACTTGTTCATTATTTTGCATTAAATTCATTCTTCCAGTTGGATAAATTTGTAACCCATAAATCCTTTTGTTGTAATTGCAACATAAACATCCTTGATGATTTCCCCCGAAACATTCGGTTGATTGTGAGAAAATCTACCCTACCAATGTAACAATGAAAAGTTAATCCTTAAATGATACTTAATAATATTCATTTTTGTGGTCCTTCTGGTGGTAATAATAAACAAAAAAAACAGCTACAAAGCAATTATCATTTTACTTTTACCCCCATTTTCAGGAAGCTCCGTTAGTGCTACGTTAGCTAACGAACTTTTAAACCGTACTATTGACATGTCTGTCATCTAATCTACATATTCCATATGCCAGTTAGGAACTTAACTGCTAAAGATTTTTCAGTTAAAGTTAACCGGAGAGAAGATATTTCGATTTTACTTTCTGTTAACTGGGAGTTAAAGTCTAACGGAGATACATGAAAATGGCCGTTAGTAAGAGAATGGTAATTTAATCCGATTCCATAAGTAATGTTTAAGTGAAAATTATACAATATTACTTACTACCGGATATAGTAGGCCAACTCCCACCCACTACCCACTTCCACCTTTTGGGGAGCCTGTTACGAGAGGAATCCTTGTTTTTTTTTTTTAATGAAAATATTATTTGCCTATCTTCAAACGAGGATCGGACACAGTAGCAAGCCGTTTATACAATAAAATAAACATCCATTAATACATGACCATGCATCATTGGCCATTGATTGCCGGATATTGTTAATAAATTGTAATCCCCCAGACCGCAGGAAAAATACGCCAACCAAAACTTCTCGTTCATTCATCAGTAGTGGTTCGTTCAATTGTCCCTCTCCCCAACACTCTAGACTCACGTAATTATTCCCTTTCTCTGTCACTTATGGTTTGCCACCAACCAAGCCAATATCCATTGGTTTTTGTTGACTTAAACTTAATTATATTGATAATTTAAAAATCATTTAATTAAATAATTCATTTGCTTGCTTGCTCGCTCGCTGGCTGGTTTCACTCATTCATCCGTTTTTATTATGTGCCAGTTTGCTGGTGCGTTTGTTCGTTTGGTTCGATGGTTCGTTCACACATGTTGACCACACAATAAAGCTTGACACACTCACCAAGTGAGTATGCATTGTGAAAACAAATGGCTTTAGAGGAGAAGAACACTTGTTTTAAGGCTTTAATGAATGTGTTGTGGTCAAAACCAATAATGGCTTAACCAAATGTGTATTCTCAGGCTTACGTAGTGGTGGATATTCGTACTCCAATGCACAGAGATTAGAGTGTTGAGGGATTTGTGAAATTACAAATTACAGATGATCCTTTATGTGGTCCATCAGTGCTCTATATGTCAGCATCAATAAACTTAAATAATGCTTAATTAGATCAGTCTTAGGTTAGGTTAGGTGGCAGCCCGATGTATCAGGCTCACTTAGACTATTCAGTCCATTGTGATACCACATTGGTGAACTTCTCTCTTATCACTGAGTGCTGCCCGATTCCATGTTATGCTCAATGAAAAGGGACCTCCTTTTTATAGCCGAGTCCGAACCGTGTTCCAGATTGCAGCAAAACCACGTAGAGAAGCTTTGAAACCCTCAGAAATTTCACCACCATTACTGAGGTGGGATAATCCACCGCTGAAAAACTTTTTGGTGTTCGGTCGAAGCAGGAATCGAACCCACGACCTTGTGTATGGAAGGCGGGCATGCTAACCATTGCATCACGGTGGCTCCCTAGATCAGTCCTTAAACAATTTGAAGTTGCTAAAAAAGTTCTGCATATTGAGAACTTTCAGAGAATTTTCAAAAAATTTTGACAAAATTTTCCATAGAAATAAAATTTGGGCAAAATTTTCTACAGAAATAAAATTTGGACAAATTTTGTATAGAAATAAAATTTTGACAACATTTTCTATAGAAATAAAATTTTGAACAAATTTTCTATAAAAATAAAATTTTGAGAAAATTTTCTATAAAAATAAAATTTTGAGGAAATTTTCTATAAAAATAAAATTTTGAGGAAATTTTCTATAAAAATTTTTTTTTGAGATAATTTTCTATAGAAATAAAATATTAACTAAATTTTTTATATAAATAAAAATTTGACAAAATTTTCTATAGAAATAAAATTTGGATACCATTTTCTATAGAAATAAAATTTTGAGAAAATTTTTCATAGAAATAAAATTTTTGACATAATTTTCTACAAACATAAAATTTGGAGAAATTTTCTATAGAAAAAAAAATGTTGACAAAATTTTCTATACAAATTTTGTTTTTGTTTTTTATTGTTGGTTTGTAGTTCAATCATATTTGTTGTTTTGGTCTCAGCTTTAGAACCATTGCGTTGACTAAACTACAAGTGTAGCTTAACCAAGAGAGGAAAGGAATGTTTGTCAAATTTATTTGGGCAAAGCACCATACACTGCAAGATGGTTGGATGAACGCACGTTTCGGAATTACCACATTCCTCATCAGCATCCTCTACTTGCAGCAAAACTATCAACCAATTATCAGAATAAATTCGGGTAGTTCACTAAACCCATTTTGACAAAACTATTTTTACAAAAAATTTTTTGACAAAATTTTGTATAGAAATAAAATTGTAACAAAAATTTCTATAGAAATAAAATTTTGAGAAAATTTTCTATAGAAATAAAATTTTGATAAAATTTTCTATTGAAATAAAATTTTTGACAAAATTTTTTATATAAATAAAATTTTGACAAAATTTTCTATAGAAATAAAATTTTGAGAAAATTTTGTATAGAAATAAAATTTTGACAAAATTTTCTATAGAAATAAAATTTTGACATAATTTTCTACAGAAATAAAATTTTGAGAAAATTTTCTATAGAAGTAAAATTTTGAGAAAATTTTCTATAGAAGTAAAATTTTGAGAAAATTTTCTATAAAAATAAAGTTTTGACAAAATTTTCTATAGAAATAAAGTTTTGATAAAATTTTCTATAGAAATAAAATGATGACAAAATTTTCTATAGAAATAAAATTTTGACAATATTTTCTATAGAAATAAAATTTTGACAAAATTTTCTATAGAAATAAAATTAAAAAAAAATTATTCAAATAAAATTTCGACAAAAATTTTTATACAAATAAAATTTTGACAAAATTTTCTATAGAAATAAAATTTTGACAATATTTTCTATTTTGTATAGAAACAAAAATTTGACAATATTTTCCATAGAAATAAAATGTTGACAAAATTTTCTATAGAAATAAAATGTTGACAAAATTTTCTATAGAAATAAAATGTTTACAAATTTTTCTGTAAAAATAAAATGTTAACACAATTTTCTATAGAACTAACATTGTAACAAAATTTTCTATAGAAATAAAATTGTAACAAAAATTTCTATAGAAATAAAATTTCGATAAAATTTTCTATAGAAATACAATTTTGACAAAATTTTTATATAAATAAAAATTTGACAAAATTTTCTATAGAAATAAAATTTTGAGAAAATTTTCTATAGAAATAACATTTTGAGAAAATTTTCTAAAGAAATAAAAATTTTGAGAAAATTTTCTATTGAAATTAAATTTTGATCATATTTTGTATTGAAATAAAATTTTGACAAAATTTTGTATAGAAATAAAATTTTGACAAAATTTTCTATATAAATAACATAATGACACAATTTTCTATAGAAATAAAATGTTGACAAAAATTTCTATGGAAATAAAATTGTAACAAAATTTTGTATAGAAATAAAATTTTGACAAAATTTTCTATAAAAATAAATTTTTGACAATATTTTCAATAGAAATAAAGTTTTGACAAACTTTTCTATAGAAATAAAATTTTGACAAAATTTTCTATGGAAATAGAATATTGAGAACATTTTCTGTAGAAATAAAATTTTGAGAAAATTTTCTATAAAAATAAATTTTTGACAACATTTTCTACAGAAATAAAGTTTTCACAAAATTTTTTATAGAAATAAAATATTGACAAAATTTTCTATAGAAATAAAATGTTGACACAATTTTCTATAGAACTAAAATTGTAAAAAATTTTCTATAGAAATAAAATTTTGATAAAATTGTCTATAGAAATAAAATTTTGGCAAAATTTTTTGTATAAATAAAATTTTCTATAGAAATAAAATTTTGAGAAAATTTTTTATAAAAATAAAATTTTGCCAATATTTTGTATAGAAATAACATTTTGACAAAATTTTCTAATGTTGACAACATTTTCTATAGAAACAAAATTTTGAGAAAATTTTCTATAGAAATAAAGTTTTGACAAAATTTTCTATAGGAATAAAATTTTGACAAAATTTTTTATGCAAATAAAATTTTGACAAAACTTTTTTTACAAATAAAATTTTGACAAAATTTTTTTTTACAAATAAAATTGTAACAAAATTTTCTATAGAAATAAAATTTTGAGAAAATTTTCTATAGAAATAAAATTTTGACAAAATTTTCTACAGAAATAAAATTTTGACAAAATTTTTTATATAAATAAAATTTTCTATAGAAATACAATTTTGAGAAAATTTTCTATAAAAATAAAATTTTGCCAATATTTTGTATAGAAATAACATTTTGACAAAATTTTCTATATAAATAAAATGATGACAAAATTTTCTATAGAAATAGAATTTTGACAAAATTTTCTATAGAAATATAATTGTAACAAAATTTTCTATAGAAATAAAATTTTGACAAAATTTTCGATAGAAATAAAGTTTTTACAAAATTTTCTATAAAAATAAAATTTTGACAAAATTTTCTATAGAAATAAAATTTTGGCAAAATTTTCTACAGAAATAAAAGTTTGCGAAAATTTTTTATAAAAACATTTTCTACAAAAATAAAAATTTTCCATAGAAATAAAATTTTTACAAAAATTTTCGATAGAAATAAATTTTTTACAAGATTTTCTATAGAAATAAAATTTTGACCAAATTTTCTATAGAAATAAAATTTTGAGAAAATTTTCTATAGAAATAAAGTTTCGAGAAAATTGTCTAAAGGATTAAAATTTTGATAAATTTTTCTATAGATATAAAAGTTTGAAAATTTTTTCTATAGAATTAAAATTTTGACCAAATTTTCTATAGAAATAAATTTTTGACCAACTTTTCTATAGAAATAAAATTTTGACAACATTTACTCCCTGTTGCTTAAGCTACCCTTGTTGGGTAGTCAACGCATGGTCTTAAGCTGGAATCAAAGAATTAAAAATTAAAATTTGGGAAATTTTTTCTATTGAACTAAGAATTTTAAGTCTAAATTATATTCGAGACTAACCATAAAAATAATGGTTTATTTTGCACTTTACGTTGATCGTTTTCTATTTTAATTTATTGAGGCCAGAGTTCTGTAATATTCAATAGTAAAACTTGAATTTATTTGTATATTGTTTGCAATATCATCATTGTTATACCAAAATATTAACAATTTTTTCTCTTTTCTTTATCTCACATTTATTTTCACTATAATCACATATATGCACTTCGATTTCAACATCTTCCAAAAGGTCTATTAGGAAAATCTGCCAATACAGGTGAGAATTACTGTCTGTCCCTCCCATGTTCTACAAAACTTATTTCTGTTGAGAATACATTTTGTATAAAATGTTCCCTTTTGTTGATATTTTATTTTGTATTGCATTAATGTCAGTTTGTTTTCTTTATATTATTTGCTATTTTTTTATAGACAATACAAGAGTTTGTTTTTTTGTTCCTTTTTTGGAATTGTATTCCTATGTGGACGAATTGTGTTAATCGGTTCGCTTTCTGTTAAATGTTCAGTTTTCCTTCTTGCTCTTTCTCCCTTTAATGTGATGTTTTGTGAAATTACTAGTCTGATGACAATTAACAATAAATGTTGTATTTCTTTCTTCATGTCTTTTTGTTTCTTCCTTGTATGTAAAATTTACAAAAATACCACAGCGAGACAAAGGAAAGTTCGAGCTTCAAAATCAGAATCAGCTGATCAAACAACTAACCGGATAAGTTTTGTGGATTTAACGAATAGTTAGTATAATATTGAATATATCTTTATAGTGTTCTTATTTTTACAAGATTACATAGAATGTTAATTGTTAAAAATTTATAAAGATACGACAGGAATGTATGGTACACATTACTATTAAATTAATTAATCTTTAATTTAAATTGTGCAGAACAAATTGATACATATTTCTTATACCCTGCGCCACACTGTGGAACAGGGTATTATAAGTTAGTGCGTTTGTTTGGAACACTCTGAAGGAGACGAGATATACACATGGGGTTTTTGACAATAATGCTCAGGGTGGGTCCTTGAGTCGATCTAGCCATGTCCATCTGTCCGTCTGTCTGTGAACACATTTATGTAATCAAAGTCTAGGTCTCAGTTTTAGTGCAATCGACTTCAAATTTGTATGTGTTTTGGCTCAGAATAGAACCCTATTGATTTTGGAAGAAATAGGTTCAGATTTAGATATAGCTCCCATATATATCTTTCGCCCGATATGCACTTATATGGCCCCAGAAGCCAGACTTTTATACCGATTTGCTTGAAATTTTGTACAAACATAACACTTAGTCGTATAGTCAAGTGTGTAAAATTTGATTGAAATCGGTTCAGATTTAGATATAGCTCCTACATATATCTTTCGCCCGATATGGACTAATATGGTCCCAGAAGCCAGAGTTTTACCCCAACTTGGTTGAAATTTTGCACTAGGAATACAATTAGTGGTGTAGTCAAGTGTGCCAAATTTTATTGAAATCGGTTCTGATTTAGATACAGCTCCAATATATATCGTTCGCCCGATTTACACTCATATGACCACAGTGGCCAATCTTTTATTCCGATTTATGCAATATGCACAGGGAGTAGATTTATCATCGTAGCTATGGGTGCCAAATTTGGTTGAAATCGGTTCAGATTTAGATATAGCTCCCATATATAGTTTTCGCCCGATTTACACTCATATGACCACAGTGGCCAATCTTTTGTACTGATTTAATTGTAATTTTGCACAGGGAGTATAATTAGCATTGTAGCTATGCGTGCCAAAGTTGGTTGAAATCTATTCAGATTTATATATATCTCCCATATATATCTTTCGCCCGATTTACACTCATATGACCGTAGATGCCAATTTTTAACTCCGATTTAGTTGAAATTTTGCACAGGGAGTAGAATTAGCATTGTAGCTATGCGTGCCAAATTTCGTTGAAATCGGTTCAGATTTAGATATAGCTCCCATATATATGTTTTTCTGATTTCGACAAAAATGGTCAAAATACCAACATTTTCCTTGTAAAATCGCTATTGCTTAGTTGTAAAAATGACTCTAATTTTCCTAAACTTCTAATACATATATATCGAGCGATAAATCATAAATAAACTTTTGCGAAGTTTCCTTAAAATTACTTCAGATTTAAACGTTTCCCATATGGGCCATATCGGACCACTTTTACGTATAGCCCCCATATAAACCGACGCTCAGATTTGGCTTGCGGAGCCTCTTGGAGGAGCAAATTTCATCCGATCCGGCTGAAATTTGGTACACGGTGTCAATATATGGTCTTTCACAAACATGCAAAAATTGGTCCACATCGGTCCATAATTATATATAGCCGCCATATAAACCGATCCCCCGATTTGGTTTGTCGAGCCTCTAAGAGAAGCAAATTTCATCCCATCCGGCTGAATTTTGGTACATGGTGTTAGTATATGGTCTCTAACCACCATGCAAAAATTAGTTCACATCGGTCCATAATTATATATAGCCCCCATATAAACCGATCCCCAGATTTCACCTCTGGAGCCTCATGGATGAGCAAAATTCATCCGATTCGGTTGCAATTTGGTACGTGGTGTTAACATATGGTCTCTGAGAACCATGCAGGAATTGGTCCATATCGGTCTATAGTTATATATAGCCGATCCCCAAAATAATCCACCGAAATATTATTACTATAGAAAATGTCAAAATTTTATTACTATACAACATTTTGTCAAAATTTTATTTCTATAGAAAATTTTGTCAAAATTCTATTTCTGTAGAAAATGTTGCCTAAATTTAATTTCTATAGAAAATTTTGTCAATATGTTATTACTGTAGAAAATTTATTTCAAATTTTTATTACTATACAACACTTTGTCAAAATTTTATTACTATAGAACATTTTGTCAAAATTTCATTTCCATAGAAAATTTTGTGAAAATTTTATTTTTATATAAAATTTTGTCAAAATTTTTTTACTATAGAAGATTTTGTCAAGATTTTATTTCTATATAAAATTTTGTCAAAATTTTATTTCTTTAAACATTTTGTCAAAATTTTATTACTATAGAAAATTTTGTCAAGATTTTATTTCTATAGAAAAGTTAGTCAAAATTTTATTTCTATAAAAATTTGGTCAAAATTTTATTTTTATAGAAAATTTAGTCAAAATATTGTTTCTATAGAAAATTTTGTCAAAATTTTATTTCTATATAAAATTTTCTTACTATAGAAAATTTTGTCAAGATTTTATTTCTATAGAAAATTTAGTCAAAGTTTTATTTCTATAGAAAATTTGGTCAGAATTTTATTTTTATAGAAAATATTGTGAAAATTTTATTTCTATAGAAAATTTGGTCAAAATTTTATTTCTATAGCAAATTTTGTCAAATTTTTATTTCTATTGAAAATTTTGTCAAAATTTTATTTCTACAGAAAATGTTGTCAAAATTTTTTTCTATAGAAAATTTTGTCAAAATTTTATTTCTATAGAAAATTTTGTCAAAATTTTATTTCTATAGAAAATTTTGCCAAAATTTTATTTCTATAGAAAATTTTGCCAAAATTTTATTTCTATAGAAAACTTTGCCAAAATTTTATTTCTATAGAAAACTTTGCCAAAATTTTATTTCTATAGAAAATTTTGTCAAAATTTTATTTCTATAGAAAATTTTGTCAAAATTGTTTAATATATATCCCGTATGGACCAACTTACAATTGCGAAGATAATGTTAAGAAGTTTTAAGATATCTTGCCATCGACAAGTGTTACCACAACCCAAGTAATTCGATTGTGCATGACAGTCTTTAGTAAAAGTTTCTATGCAATACATGGTGGAGGGTATATAAGATTCGGCCTGGCCGAACTTACGGCCTTATATACTTGTTATTGTATTTATTCAAAACTCTACCTGATTTACATCTCTCATTCACAACTTCAAACTATTCAATATGAGGTTAGTAACTGATAAAAAATTTACAAGAAGCGTCAAAATCAAGAGTCGTCCAATAAGTTTTAAGCCTACAAAAAACAGAACAAACTACTGGACTCTATCTGGAGAATGCAGTTGATTCTGTTTCACTATGGATGCCATATTGCGATTTGTGGCATATATTATGAGTTGACGGGAAAATTTTTTAATCTAAAGTTCTGTAAAATTTGAGTTTTCTAATAATGCTACTCAATAATTCTTCACGTTCACTACCCTTGAATCTTGAGACGCGGAGAAGCTAGTAACTGATAAAAAAAACAGCAAGAAGAGTCAAAATAAGAACAAACTACCTCTTATCAAAGAATACAGTGGATCGGAGCAGCCATAGGTTCAAGTGGCAGACTAGACACTTAAAATATTCAGTTCATTGTGATAAAGCAGCCATGATCAGTCCAATTCATTCCAAAAATACGGAAATTCTACTGACCAATGGTCGTTACTATTGCCCTGCAAAGTAATATATTTAGGCAGCCAACATATACAAAAACTCAAATGTATATAAATCTTCAATTTATTTAATTTTAAAGTTTAAAAAAATATGTTGTAAAAAAAACGTGCAACTTGCTTGAACACCACCAGTAGTAAGTAGAGCCTTACCATTGACCAACACCAATAAAAGACACGCACATAACGATGAGTCTGAATGGAGGATAAACAAACAAACAAAGAAACAAAAAACTTATGGTAGCGAAAGTTTTTGTAACGCATTCTTTTCGAAGAATTATTGCTGCCAGCCGCTCCCTTCAAATGCTAACAACCAAAAACCATAGATGGAAATAAATGAATAGTATGGGGTAGCAGCTTCGAAAAAAAAACACCAAAGCCCAAAGGCTGTTAAGTTTTCAAACGATTGCGCCTTCTCCTCTCCTCTTAGTCAATGCAGTTTCAGACAATTTAAAAGGAAAATAAAGTCTCATCCCGTAGTAAAAAAAAAACAACAAAAATTCATCAGCGAATACCAAGATACCCGCCAAAGTATTCACTTCACTTGATTCTATGCTTCCACATGGCCAAGTTAACAGGGGCGCGGAAGAAGGAACTTCTGTTCAGCCTCTAACATAATGGTTTACTGAGAGGAGAACACCATACGGTGGTTCTTTAATAGGCATGTCAGTATGCTGTTGCAAAAATTCTATTCTACTATGTCCAATGAATTATTGCAATTGTTCCAAAGGCAATACCATGGTTCAAAGTGTGGCTAGTGGCGTATGGGAGACAAAAGATTACAATGTGCGAACAAAATATGTCCGAAAAAACTTTCTCTTATCTCTCTGAAATAACAAAATTTCTTTGTGGATGAACAAATTACAATTTTCTTTTTCTTTCACAAAGTTTTAAAAGTTTACGTATTTTTCTTTTGGTAATTTATATAGAATTTAAAAGAAATATATACGGCCGTAAATTTAGGCGGGCTGAATCATAAGTATTCCGTGGTGAACATCTCTTTTATCACCCGATTCCATGTTTAGCTCAAATCTACCAAAAATGGTAATTTTGTTTACTGTTTGGTAGATTGGTAGAATTCTTTATATTTTGATAGCATTTACAAAGAGAAGAAATAAACTATTGACAAAATTTTCTAAAGAAATAAAATGTTGACAATTTTTTCTATAGAAATAAAATTATGAAAAATTTTCTTTAGAAGTACAATCTTTAAACAATTATCCATAAAAATACAATTTGGAAAAACTGTCTATTGAAATTAAATTTTGCCAAAATTGTCTATAGAAATAATATTTTGACAAAATTTTCTATAGAAATTAAATTTTGACAAAATTATCTATAGAAATCAAATTTTGATAAAATTTTCTATAGAAATAAAAGTTTGGCAAAATTTTCTATAGCAATAAAATTTTGAGAAAAATTTCTATAGAAATCAAATAAAATAAAAGTTTGGCAATATTTCTATGGTAATAAAATTTTGACAAAATTTTCTATAGAAATTAAATTTTGGCAAAATTTTCTATAGAAATAAAATTTTGACAAAATTTTCTATAGAAATAAAATTTTGACAAAACTTTCAATAGAAATAAAATTTTGACAAAATTTTCTATAGAAATAAAATTTTAACAAAACTTTCTATAAAAATAAAATTTTGAAAAAAAATTCTATAGTAATAAAATTTTGACAAAATTTTCGATAGAAATAAAATTTTGCCAACATTTCCCTAAGGAATAAAATTTTTACAAAATTTTCTTAAGAAATAAAATTATGACAAAATTTTCTAAAGAAATAAAATTTTGACAAAATTTTCTATAGAAATAAAATTTGAAAAAAATTTCTATAGAAATAAAATTTTGACAAAATTTTCTATAGAAATAAAATTTTGACAAAATTTTCTATAGAAATAAAATTTTGACAAAATTTTCTATAGCAATAAAATTTTGACAAAATTTTCTATAGAAATCAAATTTTGAAAAAATTTTCTACAGAAATAAAATTTTAACAAAACTTTCAATAGAAATAAAATTTTGACAAAATTTTCTTAAGAAATAAAATGCTGACACAATTTTCTATAGAAATAAAATGTTGACACAATTTTCTATAGAAATAAAATTTTGGTAAACTTTTATATAGAAATAAAATTTTGACAAAATTTGCGATAGATATAAAATTGTGACTAAATTTTCTATAGAAATAAAATGTTGACAATATTTTCTATAGAAATGAAATTTTGACAATATTTTCTATAGGAATCAATTTTTCCATTAGTTTTGTTTTGTTATTGTTGGTTTTGTTCTTTAAGCATTGTTGTTGTTTTTTATTGCAGCTTAAAACCATACATTGACTAAACTACAAGTGTAGTTTAACCAACAGAGGAAAAGAATGTTTGTCAAATTTATTTGGCAAAGCCCTATAGACTGCAAGATGGTTGGACGAAAATAAAATTTTGGTTAAATATTCTAATATCATATTTGTTAAGAAATAAAATTTTGGCAACATTTTCTTAAGAAATAAAATTTTGACAAAATTTTCTTAAGAAATAAAATTTTGACAAAATTTTCTATAGAAATAAAATATTGCCAATATTTTCTATAGAAATAAAATTTTGACAAAATTTTTTATAGAAATAAAATTTGGACAAAATTTTCTATAGAAATAAAATTGTGACTAAATTTTCTATAGAAATAAAATTGTGACTAAATTTCTATAGAAGTAACATTTTGACAAAATTTTCCATATAAATAAAATGTTGACAATATTTTCTATAAATATAAGATTTTGACAAAAATTTCTATAGAAATAAAATTTTCCGTGAAAAAAATTTGAAAAAAATTTCTATAGAAATAAAATTTTGACAAAATTTCTATAGAAATAAAATTTTGACAAAATTTTCTATAGAAATCAAATACAATAAAAGTTTGGCAAATTTTCTATGGAAATAAAATTTTGACAAAATTTTCTATAAAAATACAATTTTGATAAAATTTTCTATAGAAATAAAATTTTGACAAAAGTTTCTATAGAACTAAAATTTTGACAAAATTTTCTATAGAAATAAAATTTTAACAAAATTTTCTATAGCAATTAAATTTTGGCAAAATTTTCTATAGAAACAAAATTTTGACAAAATTTTCTACAGAAATAAAATTTTGACAAAATTTTCTATAGAAATAAAATTTTGACAAAATTTTCTATAGAAATAAAATTTTGACAAAAATTTCTATAGAATTAAAAGTTTGACAAAATTTTCTATAGAAATAAAATTTTAACAAAATTTTCTATAGCAGTTAAATTTTGGCAAAATTTTCTATAGAAAAAAAATTTTGACAAAATTTTCTACAGAAAAAAATTTTGACAAAATGTTCTATAGAAATAAAATTTTGGCAAAATTTTCTATAGAAATAAAATTTTGACAAAATTTTCTATAGCAATAAAATTTTGACAAAATTTTATATAGAAACTAAATTTTAAAAAAATTTTCTTAAGAAATAGAATTTTGCCAAAATTTTTCTAAGGAATAAAATTTTCATAAAATTTTCTTAAGAAATAAAATTATGACAAAATTTTCTATAGAAATAAAATGTTGACAATATTTTCTATAGAAATAAAATGTTAACAAAATTTTCTATAGAAATACATTTTGGTAAACTTTTCTATAGAAATAAATTGTTGACAAAATTTGCGATAGATATAAAATTGTGACTAGATTTTCTATAGAACTACAATGTTGACAATATTTTTTATAGAAATGAAATTTTGAGAATATTTGCTATAGGAATGAAAATTTGGTAATATGTTCTTCTCATATATATCTCATAACATTTTCTATAGAAATAAAAAAGACAAAATATCCTATATGAATGAAACTTTGGGCAAAATTCTTGATACAAATAAAATTTTGACAAAATTTTCTATAGAAATAAAATTTTGACAAAATTTTCTATAGAAATAAAATTTTGACAAAATTTTCTATAGAAATTAAATTTTGGAAAAATTTTCTATAGAAATAAAATTTTGACAACATTTTCGATAGAAATAAAATTTTGACAAAAATTTCTTTAGAAAAAAAATTTTGACAAAATTTTCTATAGCAATAAAATTTTGACAAAATTTTCTATAGAAATAAAATTTTGAAAAAATTTTCTACAGAAATAAAATTTTAACAAAACTTTCTATAAAAATAAAATTTTGACAAAATTTTCTATAGAAATAAAATGTTGACACAATTTTCTATAGAAATAAAATTTTGGTAAACTTTTCTATAGAAATAAAATTTTGACAAAATTTGCGATAGATATAAAATTGTGACCATATTTTCTATAGAAATACAATGTTTACAATATTTTCTAAAGAAATGAAATTTTGACAATATTTTCTATAGGAATGAAACTTTGGCAATATTTTCTATAGAAATAAATTTTTCCATTCGTTTTGTTTTGTTATTGTTGGTTTTGTTCTTTAAGCATTGTTGTTGTTTTTGATTTCAGCTTAAAACCATGCATTACCTAAACTACAAGTGTAGCTTAACCAACAGAGGAAAATAATGTTTGTCAAATTTATTTGGGCAAAGCCCTAAAGACTGCAAGATGGTTGGACGAAAATAATAAAAAAAATTTTGGTTAAATATTCTCATATCAGCGTACCGCACATGATCGGGAAAAGTCATGCTAGTGATATCGGGGATATTGTGATGAGAACTTCAGACATCTGAACGGAGAGAGACTTCTTGCAAACCAACAGAGTGCGACAAATCCCTCGGAGTACATCCAGCGAGACATAATAATTCACCGCTGAAAAACTGTTTGGTGTTTAGATATAAAATTTTTACAAAATTTTATATAGAAAGAAGCGAAAATTTTCTATAGAAAGAAAATGTTCACAAAATTTTCTATATAAATAAAATGTTGACAAAATTTTCTATAGAAATAAAAGTTTGACAAAATATCCTATATGAATGAAACTTTGGCAAAATTTTCGATAGAAATAAAATTTTGACTAAATTTTCTATAGAAATAAAATTTTGACAAAATTTTCTTTAGAAATAAAATTTTGACAAATTTTTCTGTAGAAATAAAATTTTGAAAAAAATTTCTATAGAAATAAAATTTTGACAAAATTTCCTATAGAAATGAAATTTAGACAACATTTTTTGTTAGGAAATAAAATTTTGGTAAACTTGTCTTAAGAAATAAAATTTTGACAAAATTTTCTTAAGAAATAAAATTTTGACAAAATTTTCTATAGAAATAAAATATTGCCAATATTTTCTATAGAAATAAAATTTTGACAAAATTTTTTATAGAAATAAAATTTGGACAAAATTTTCTATGGAAATAAAATTGTGACTAAATTTTCTATAGAAATAAAATTGTGACTAAATTTCTATAGAAGTAACATTTTGACAAAATTTTCCATAGAAATAAAATGTTGACAATATTTTCTATAAATATAAGATTTTGACAAAAATTTCTATAGAAATAAAATTTTCCGTGGTGTTTGATCGCGAAAAATATTAGTAAAATAAGTTCAAAATGTTTAATTTAAAAATTTAATATTTCAATAAATTTATTTTCAATCTCTTAACTTCATACAATTAAGCTTTCATAGCAGAGCCAAAGCCACTTGCAGGATTAACCACAAGAATTGTACTTCATACTTGGTGTTTGTGGAGGAGGGGTTTGCAAACACAACAACCATCTGGAAACTATTCAGTCACTCACCATTGACTGTTCTACGCATCAGAAACAGCAGTAGCACGATGAAGGCTAAGAGCCTTCATCGTATGCTACCACTCATACTACTTGCTCGTCATCCATGAAAGTCATAACTTTAGCATGGTGATGTAGATGAGATGTTAGCGCAACAATACCTCCTCATGTATCCATGGCAAAAAAAAAACGCAAAAAATTTGAGCTGAAATTTTTATAGTGAACTTGATTTTACGCTTAGTTGAATATTTACAATCCTTGAAGAAGATGTTCAGCTTGGTTGTTTTTTCCAATTTTGATGTTTTTCACCCTCAACTCGTACTTGACTGGTAGGTTGAGGGCCTTCACTACTTTATTAATATTATTAGTTTGTGTTACTCTCTCCCCCCAAAAATATATGAATTTTCCCGACAGTGGTTCAATGATGGACAAAAGTGAGGCGAAGTGTTTTACTACTTTCCATTGTCATGAGTTAACTTTGGGTTTTTGTGAGATTATCACCAATTTACCACAAAAATTATCAATCCAGCTATTCTTTTTCCTGGAATATATTTTGAGAAATTTTTCTATAGAAATAAAATTTAATAAAAAAACTGACCAAATTTGCTATGAAACTAAACTTTATATAGAAATAAAATTTTTACAAAATTTTCTATAGAAATAAAATTGTGACTTAATGTTCTATAGAAATAAATTCTGTATAGAAATAACATTTTGACAAAACTTTCTATAGAAATAAAATTTTTAGAAAATTTTCTATAAATTTTGACAAAATTTTCTGTAGATATAAAATTTTGACAAAATTTTCTATAGGTATAAAATTTTGATAAAATTTTCTAAAGGAAAAAAATTTTGACAAAATTTTCAGTAGAAATAAACTATTGATTAAATTATTGTATATAAATGAAATTCCAATAAAATGTTCTATCAAATTTGGACTAAATTCTCTATAAAAAGAAAATTTTCTATAGAAATAAAATTTTGGCAAAATATTCTATAGAAATAATATTTCTATAAAAATAAAACTTCTCAAAATTATTTATAGAAATAATATTTTGACAAAATTGTTTATAGAAATAAAATTGTGACAAAAATTTCTATAGAAATAAAATTTTGACAAAATTTTCTGTAGGAATAAAATTTTGATACAATTTTTATAGAAATAAAAGTATGACAAAATCTTCTATAGAAATAAAATCTTGACAATATTTTCTATAGAAATAAAATTGTGACAAAAATTTCTATAGAAATGAAATTTTGACAAAATTTTCTATAGAAATAAAATTTTGACAAAAATTTCTACAAAAATAAGATTTTGACAAAATTTTCAGTAGAAACAAAATTTTAAGAAAATTTTCTATGGAAATAAAATTTTAAGAAAATTTTATCAAAATTTTCTGTAGAAATAAAATGTTGACAAAATTTTGACAAAATTTTTAGTAGAAATAAACTTTTGATTAAAATATTTTATAGAAATGAAATTTTAATAAAATTTTCCTTAAAATTTGGACTTAATTCTCTATAAAAATAAAGTTTTATATAGAAATAAAATTTTAACAAAATTTTCTGTAGGAGTAAAATTTTGATACAATTTTCTATAGAAATAAAAGTATGGCAAAATCTTCTATAGAAATGAAATCTTGACAATATTTTCTATAGAAATAAAATCTTGACAATATTTTCTATAGAAATAAAATTTTGAAATATTTTCTATAGAAATGAAATTTTGACAAAAATTTCTATAAAAATAAGATTTTGACAAAATTTTCAGTAGAAATAAAATTTTAAGAAAATTTTCTATAGGAATAAAATTTTAACAAAATTTTCTGTAGAAATAAAATTTTGACAATTTTTTTTATAGAAATAAAATTTGACAAAATTTTCAGTAGCAATAAACTTTTGATATAAATATTTTATAGAAATGAAATTTTAATAAAATTTTCTATGAAATTTGGACTCAATTCTCTATAAAACTAAAGTTTTCTATAGAAATAAAATTGTGACAAAAATTTCTATAGAAATGAAATTTTGACAAAATTTTCTATAGATATAAAATTTTGATCCAATTTTCTATAGAAATAAAATTTTGACAAAATTTTCTATAGAAATAATATTTCGACAAATTTTTTTATAGAAATTAAATTTTGTCAAAATTTTCTATAGGAGTAAAATTTTGATACAATTTTCTATAGAAATAAAAGTATGACAAAATCTTCTATAGATATAAAATCTTGACAATATTTTCTATTCAAATAAAATTTTGACAAAAATTTCTATAGAAATGAATTTTTGACAAAATTTTCTATAGAAATAAAATTTTGACAAAATTTTCTGTAGAAATGAAATTTTGACAATTATTCTGTAGGAAAAAAATTTTGACAACATTTTCTGTAGAAATACAATTTTTGACAAAATTTTCTATAGAAATAAATTTTTGACAAAATTTTCTGTAGCAATAAAATTTTGACAAATTTTCAAAAGAAATAAAATTTTAACCAAATTTTCAAAAGAAATAAAATTTTGACAAAATTTTCTATAGAAATAAAATTTTGGTAAAATTTTCTATAAAAATAAGATTTTGAAAATAAAATCAATAGAAATAAAATTTTGAAAAAAATTTCTATAGGAATAAAATTTTGACAAAATTTTCTATAAAAATAAAATTTAGACAAAAGTTTTATATGAATAACATTTTCTATAGAAAAAAATATTTAACAAAATGTTCTATATACACTTTCCTTACATGTTTCTTTTCCCACTGTTTAGTGTGAAGAAAAATCCTTTTTTATGAAAAAATATGGAGATGAAATGTGAAGGAAAATGAAGAAAACTTTAAATGCACATCGCTTTACCAAACTCTCTCTCTCACACACACTAACATGTGCATTAAAAATACGAAAATCTATCCAAACTTAGTTGAGGCAAAGTCAACCAGCCAGAAGAAGTGAATTGGTTTTGGTTTTGTTAGGGTTCGCTTCCTTCATTATATTGTTTGGTCGGATGCTTGGCTGGCTTGGGATAAGAGTCTGTAACCCTATTTGTTTTTGGAGGACGAATGACAGCTGTTTCGTGGTTCATTCTTCGCCATGTTGGAATGTCTCTCTCTCTACTTCGCCGCTTGTGTGTGTGTGTGGTTGGAGTGTAACATCTGTAAAATGTAATAATTTTATGTTACATGGGAAAATATTTATGGTTACATTCAAAACAAGTTAATTTTGTTAATTCTGCTAAGAACAAAAACAAAAATATTTTCTTCAATGGAAATGGGTTGTGTTCCAAATTTAGTAATTATATGGACAAAAAACATCTTTTTGTGATGTAGACTGAAAAGAATATGAAATATTGTGCAAGCTTAATCCTTAAGACAAACAATTTTATTATTATTATTATTGACGATTTAATTTTTTTTTTTACATACAATTTTGGATACGAAGCGTCTTGCAATTATATTCCTTCTTAACGAGCATATTCCTTTGAAATAAGGTTAATTTTACTTTCAAGTAAAGAAAGAATTATGCTCCTTTTTATAACAATTTACTGACAGTTTATCGAAGGAAGAAGTATCTGTTTTGCAAAATTTTTTTATACATTAAGCAAATATAATTCCATGTAATATGATTGTGACCTACCTTAATGTTGTCATTGTTGAGTCTATTTATTGAAGTTCAGTTTGGAGTTCTGCCTTCATTTACAGTTCTTGTATAGATTCAAAGTTCCAAAGAAGTATATACACGCACTCATTATGTGAGCAAAATATCTTTTGGATATTTTGTTAATTTAATTCTTCAGCAAATCTTTGCTTATCAAAATGTATTTATTATAAGCAATTTGACATGAAGAATATATGGAGCAGTACATGCAGAACAAAATATATGAAGGATAGTGTTACGTAAATTATTTGCACAAAATAATTTGTTAAAAAAAAAAAACATTATTTAAAGATTGTTTATAGGATTTTGTTTCAAAATCCTAAAAAAATCTTATTTGTTTCAAAATTTTAATGTAATCTAAATTTTATTGTTCTAGAAAATTTGGCAAAATTTTACTTCTCTACAAAATTCTCTAGAAATTTTATTTCTTTAGAAAATTGTGGTAAAAATGCTATTGCTCTAGAAAATTTTATTAAAAATTCTATTTCTCTAGAAAATTTTGCAAAAATTTTATTCCTATAAAAATGTTTGCTAAAATTTTATTTCTAAAGAAAATTTTGCCAAAATTTAATTTCTATAGAAAATTTTGTCAAAATTTTATATCTATAGAATATTCTGTCCACATTTTATTTCTATAGAAAATTTTGTCAAAATTTTATTTCTGTAGAAAATTTTGTCAAAATTTTATTTCTAGAGAAAATTTTTTCAAAATTTTATTTCTATGAAAAATTTTGTCAAAATTTTATTTCTATAGAAAACTTTGCCAAAATTTTATTTCTACAGAAAATTTTGTCAAAATTTTATTTCTATAGAAAATTTTGTCAAAATTTTATTTCTATAGAAAATTTTGTCAAAATTTTGTTTTTATAGAAAATTTTATCAAAATTTTATTTCTATAGAAAATTTTGCCAAAATTTTATTTGTATAGAAAATTTTGCCAAAATTTTATTTCTATTGAAAATTTTGTCAAAATTTTATTTCTATAGAAAATTTTGCCCAAATTTTATTTCAATAGAAAATTTTGTCAAAATTTTATTTCAATAGAAAATTCTGTCAAAATTTTATTTTTACAGAAAATTTTGCCAAAATTTTATTTCTATAGAAAATTTTGCCAACATTTTATTTCTATAGAAAATTTTGCCAACATTTTATTTCTACAGAAAATTTTGTCAAAATTTTATTTCTATAGAAAATTTTGTCAAAATTTTATTTCTATAAAAAAGTTTGTCAACATTTTACTTCTACAGAAAATTTTGATAACATTTTATTTCTATAGAAAATTTAGCTAAAATTTTATTTCTATAGAATATATTGCTAAAAATTTATTTCTATAGAAAATTTTGCCAAAATTTTATTTCTATAGAAAATTTTGCCAAAATTTTATTTGTATAGAAAATTTTGCCAAAATTTTATTTGTATAGAAAATTTTGCCAAAATTTTATTTCTATAGAAAATTTTGCCAATATTTTATTTCTATAGAAAATTTTGTCAAAATTTTATTTCTATAGATAATTTTGTCAAAATTTTATTGGTATGGAAAATGTTGCCAAATGTGTATAAAATGTTGTCAATTTTTTTTTTCGATAGAAAATTTTGCCAACATTTAATTTGTATAGAATTTTTTGCCATAATTTTATTTCTATAGAAATTTTTGCTAAAATGTTATTTCTATAGAAAATTTTGTCAAAATTTTATTTCTGTAGAAAATTTTGTCAAAATTTTATTTCTATAGAAAATTTTGTCAAAATTTTATTTTTACAGAAAATTTTGCCAAAATTTTATTTCTATAGAAAGATTTGCTAAAATTGTATTTCTATAGAAAATTTTGCCAACATTTTATTTTAGTACTATAGAAAATTGTGCCAACATTTTTTTACTATAGGAAATTTTGTCAAAATATTATTTCTATAGAAAAATCTGCCAAAATTTTATTTCTTTAGAAATTTTTGCTAAAATTTTATTTCTAAAGAAATTTTTTCCAAAATTTTGCCACAATTTTATTTCTATAGAATTTTTTTTTTCAAAAATTTATTTGTATAGAAAATTTTGCCAAAATTTTATTTGTACAGAAAATTTTGCCAAAATTTTATTACTTTAGAATAGAGGTGTGCACGTGACACGAAATTGTCGTGAATCACGAAAATTTTCCTGATTCGTGAGTCACGCTCATGAAAACAGCGTGAGTGTGCGTGAGTGTGCGTGAGCGTGATTAACAAACCAAAATTTCGTGCGTGAGCGTGAGTCACGAAAATAATATCTTCGTGAGTGTGCGTGAGTAACAAATTACACTCACGAAAATATTCCTGCTGACCAACATAAAACGCTTAAGAGGTAAATTCAATTACAATTTTAGTGACACATGGAATGTAAAAAATTTAATAACACTCTCGATTTTCATAATGCTCATGTTTTCAGACACTTCGGTAAGGTAAATTAATCATAAAATTATTCGTGAGTCACTGTATTTTTCGTGAGTCGCGACATTTTCGTGCGTGAGTGTGCTTGAGTACAAATTTTCTTTACGTGAGTGTGCGTGAGCGTGAGTCCTACTAAAAAATATCGTGCGTGAGTGTGCGTGAGTATGATTTTTCAGTCGTGAGAGTGCGTGAGCGTGCACACCTCTACTGTAGAAAACTTTGCCAAAATTTTATTTTTATAGAAAATTTTGTGAAAATTTTATTTCTATATAAAATTTTGCCAACATTTTATTTCTATAGAAAATTTTGCTAAAATTTTATTTGTTTAGAAGATTTTGTGAAAATTTTATTTCTATAGAAAATTTTGCCAACATTTTATTTCTGTAAAAAATTTTGCCAAAATATTATTTCTATAGAAAATTTTGCCACAATTTTATTTCTATAGAATTTTTTTTTTTTTCAAAATTTATTTGTACAGAAAATTTTGCCAAAATTTTATTTGTACAGAAAATTTTGCCAAAATTTTATTACTATAGAAGATTTTGTCAAAATTTTTTTTCTATAGAAAATTTTGCCAAAATTTTATTACTATAGAAAATTTTGCCAAAATTTTATTACTATAGAAAATTTTGTCAAAATTTTATTTCTATAGAAAATTTTGTCAAAATTTTATTTCTATAGAAAAATTTGCCAAAATTTTATTCATATAGCTTAAATTCTTGGAAAGACCCATATGTGTCTTAAACTTTCTCTTTGCTTTTGTGTGTGATTATCTTTTGGAGTACATAAACTTTGTATGCGTTAGTTTGCTCTTCTCGTTTGAGTTTGCACGAGCAAATTTTGTGTGTGTGTGTGCGTATACATTTAAACTCTAATTGTGTTAGTAGCGGAAAATAAAGGAAAACTTTGTGAAGAGTATATTCATTGTGTGTGCATACAAAACAAGAGGAAGAAGAAGACGACGTAGAAAACTTGAAAAATGTGTTATATTATGCTTTTGAATTAATCATCTATTTATATATTTCCTCCTTGAAGTTTTTTTCCAGCTTGTCTTAAATGTGCATACAAAAGAACAATGACAACTGAACGACCTATATAACAGTATGTTTATATTGTTAATATTAAATTTAATAATATATATATTGTTAATATTAAATTTAATAATATAAATTTAATAATATATAAAATTATTAAAATTTTATTATCTTCTGGAGTAGTAGGTTATGACATCAAAAAGTCATAATGAAATATTGAAGTGTTATTTAGAATACAACGATAGTTATTGTGATGAAGAAGAATTTGGGTTTTGAGTGAAACTAAAATATTTAAACGGAGCAATAACATATCAAACAAAGCATTTGTTTTAATTAGAGAAAACTTACGAGTATGTTAGTAATCAATGAAAATTAAATAACTAAAAAACTGATAACTCTTAAGCAAGTCCATACGACCGGGTCGAATAGTAAGCCCATAAAAATATTAAATATGAAAAAAGATTATTACCATTTTATTCACACCAAGAATTTAAGAAATATGAAATTTTGTCACAATTTCATTTCTTTAGGAAACTTTTATCAAGATTTCATTTCTCCAGGAAATTTTATCGAAATTTCGTTTCATTAAAAAATTTTGTCAAAATTTCATTTCTTATAAGAAATTACTCAAAATTTCATTTCTTATAAGAAATTACTCAAAATTTCTTTCTCTAAGAAATTTTGTCAAAATTTCACTTTCTTAGTAAATTTTGCCAACTTTCATATCTATAGAAAATTTTCTCAAAATTTCACTGACATGTTCTCAAAATTTCATTTCTTTAGAAAATTTTTTCAAAATTTCATTTCTATAGGAATGTTTCTCAAAATTTCATTTCCATAGGAAATTTTCACAAAATTTCATTTCTATAGGAAAATTTCTCAAATTTTTGTTTGTATAGGAAATTTTCTCAAAATTTCTTTGCTATAGAAAATTTCGTCAAATGCTATAGGAATTTTTTGTCAAAATTTCTTACCCATAGGAAATTTTGTCAACATTTCTTTGCTTCAGGAAATTTTCTCAACATTTTCTTGATAAAGAAAAATTTTGTCAACATATTCTTGCTATAGGAATATTTGTCAACATTTTAATTTCTTTAGAAAATTTTTGCAAAATTTATTTCTATAGAAAATTTTTAAAAAAATGTCTATAGAAAAATTTTGCATCCTTTCATATCTATAGGAAATTTTGTGAAAATTTGATTTCTATAAGAAATTTTCTCAAAATTTAATTTCTGTAGGAAAATTTTAATTTTGTCAAAATTTCTTTTCTTCAGGAAATTTTGTCAAAATTTCTTTGCTTTAGGAAATTTTGTCAAAATTTCTTTGCTATAGGAAATTTTGTCACAATTTCATTTGTATAAAAAATTTTCTCATAATTCTCATAATTTTGTCAAAATTTGCCAATATTTCCTTTCCATAAGAAATTTTCTCGACACTTCTTTTTCCAAATTTCTTTACTTTAGGAAATTTTGCCAAATTGCATTTCTATACGAAATTTTCTCAAAATTTAATTTCTGTAGGAAATTTTAATTTTGTTAAAATTTCTTTTCTTCAGGAAATTTTGTCAAAATTTCTTTTCTTCAGGAAATTTTGTCAAAATTTCTTTGCTATAGGAAATTTTGTCAAAATTTCATTTGTATAGAAAATTTTCTCACAATTCTCATAATTGTCAAAATTTATTTACTTTAGGAAATTTTGTCAAAATTTTCTTCTCATTTTAGAAAATTTTTTAGGAATTTGTTGCAAAATTTAATTTCTATTGGAAATTTTGTCAAAGTTTCATTTCTATAGAAATGTTTTCAAAATTTAATTTCTATAGGGAATTTTCAAAAGAAAAAAATCATTTCTGTAAAAAATTTTCTCAAAAATTACTTTCTATAAAAAAATTTGTGAAATTTCATTTCTACAGAATATTAAGATTTTTTAATTTAATTTCTATAAAAATGTTTGTCAAATTTTGATTTTTGACAAAATTTCCTATAGCAAAGAAATTTTGTCAAAATTTATTTTCTTCAGGAAATTTTGTCAAAATTTCTTTGCTATAGGAAATTTTGTCAAAATTTCATTTGTATAGAACATTTTCTCGTAATTTTCATAATTTTGTCAAAATTTCTTTGCTTTAGGAAATTTTGTCAAAATTTCTTTGCTATAGAAATTTTTTTTTTAAATTTCATTTGTATAGAAAATTTTCTCCTAATTTTAGAAAATTTTTTAGAAATTTGTTGCAAAATTTAATTTCTATAGGAAATTTTGTCAAAGTTTAATTTCTATAGAAATGTTTTCAAAATTTAATTTCTATAGGGAATTTTCAAAAAAAAAAAAAATCATTTCTGTAAGAAATTTTCTCAAAATTTAATTCCTATAAAAAAAATTGTGAAATTTCATTTCTACAGAATATATACATTTTTTAATTTCATTTCTATAAAAATGTTTGTCAAAGTTTCATTTCTATAGGCAAATTTCTCGAAATTTTCTTTCTATAGGACATTTTGTCGAAATTTTCTTTCTATAGGAAATTTTCTCAAAATTTCCTTTTTACAGGAAATTTTCTCGAAATTTCCTTTCTATAGGAAATTTTCTCAAAATTTTCTTTCTGTAGGAAATGTTCTCAAAACTTCATTTCTATACGAAATTTTCTCAAAATGTCATTTCCATAGAAACTTTTCTCAAAATTTCTTTGCCATAGGAACTTTTCTCACAATTTCTTCGCCAGAGGAAATTTTGTCACAATTTCATTTCAATAGGAAATTTTTTCAAAATATCTTTTCTTCAGGAAATTTTGTCCAAATTCCGTTACGTTACGAAATTTTGTAAATCCCTTTGGGGAGCCACCGTATAGCAATGGCTAGTATGCCCGCCTTGCATACACAAGGTCGTGGGTTCGATTCCTGCTTCGACCAAACACCAAAAAGTTTTTCAGCGGAGGCTTATCCCACCTCAGAAATGTTGGTGACATTTCTGAGGGTTTCAAAACTGCAATGTGGAACGCCGTTCGGACTCGGCTATAAAAAGGAGGTCCCTTGTCATTGAGCTTAACATGGAATCGGGCAGCACTCAGTGATAAGAGAGAAGTTCGACAATGTGGTATCTCAATGGACTGAATAGTCTAAGTGAGCCTGATACAACGGGCTGCCACCTAACCTAACCTAAATCCCTTTGCTAAAGGAAATTTTGTCAAAATTTCTTTTTTATAGGAATTTTTGTCAAAATTTCTTTACTATTAATCTTTTTTTCTAAATTTCTTTGCTATAGAAAATTTTCTCAAAATTTCGTTTCTATAGGAAATTTTTTCAAAATTTAATTTCTATATGGAATTTTGTCTAAATTTCATTTTTTTCAAAATTTCTTTTTTATAGGAATTTTTGTCAAAATTTGTTTGCTATTAATTTTTTTTCTAAATTTCTTTGCTATAGGAAATTTTCTCAAAATTTAATTTCTATAAGAAATTTTCTCAAAATTTCATTTCTATATGGATTTTTTTTTTTAAATTTCTTTTCTTTAGATTTTTTTTTTGACAATTTCGTTGTTATAGGAAATTTTGCCAAAATTTCATTTGTATAAAAAATTTTCTCATAATACTCATAATTTTGTCAAAATTTCTTTGCGTTAGGAAATTTTGTCAAAATTTCATTTCTATAGAGAATTTTGCAAAATTTCTTTTCGTTAGACAATTTTGTCACAATTTCTTTGCTATAGGAAATTTTGTCAAAATTTCATTTTTATAGAAAATTTTCTCATAATTTTGTCAAAATTTAATATCTATAGGAAATTTTGTTAAAATTTCCTTTCTATAGGAAATTTTCTCCAAATTGCCTTTCTGTAAGAAATGTTCTCAAAATGTCATTTCTCTACGAAATTTTCCCAAAATTTTATTTCCATAGGAACTTTTCTCAAAATTTCTTTGCCATAATAACTTTTCTCACAAGTTCTTTGTGATAGAAAATTTTTTTAAAAATTTCATTTCTATAAGAAATTTTGCTACAATTACATATCAATAGGAAATGTTGTCAAAATTTCGTTGTTATAGGATTTTCTCATAATTTGCTCATAATGCTCATAATTTTGTAAGAATTTCTTTGCTTAGGAAATTTTGTCAAAATTTCATTTCTATAGGGAATTTTTCAAAATTTCGTTTCTTTAGAATTTTGTTTTTTTTTTTTGAAAATTGCGTTGTTATAGGAAATTTTGTCAAAATTTCATTTGTATAGAAAATTTTCTCATAATTTTGTCAAAATTTAATATCTATAGGAAATTTTGTTAAAATTTCCTTTCTATAGGAAATGTTCTCAAAATTTCATTTCTCTACGAAATTTTCCCAAAATTTTATTTCCATAGGAACTTTTCTCAAAATTTCTTTGCCATAATAATTTTTCTCACAAGTTCTTTGTGATAGAAATTTTTTTAAAAAGTTCATTTCTATAAGAAATTTTGTTACAATTACATATCAATAGGAAATGTTATCAAAATTTCACTTCAACAGGAATTTTTGTCAAAATTTAATTTCTATAGGAAATTTGCTCTATATTAAATGTCTTTAAAACAAATTGTTAAAATTTCTTTCTAAAATGGCAAAATTTCATTTCCATAGGAACTTTTCTCAAAATTTCTTTGCCATAATAATTTTTCGCACAGTTTCTTTGTGATACAAAATTTTGTCAAAATTTCATTTCTATAAGAAATTTCATTTCTCAAAAATTTCATTTCTATACGAAGTTTGTTCAAAATTTAATTTCCATAGAAAATTTTCTTCGCTATAGAAAAGTTAATAAAAATTCTTTCTTTAGGAAATTTTCTCAAAATTTCTATACGAAATATTTTCAATATTTCTTTTCCATAGGAGCTTTTCTCAAAATTTATTTGCCATAGGAAATTTTCTGACAAATTCTTTGCCATAGGAAATTTTGACAAAATTTCCTTTCTATAGGAAATTTTGGCAAATTTTCATTTCTATAGAAAATTTTGTCAAAATTTCATGTCCATAAGAAATTTTGTAAAAATTTCACTTCTATAGGAAATTTTGATGACTCAGAATTTAATTCAAAAACAATCCGTATACTGGGTCTCCGATTGCTTTTCCTACGCGTTACATAGAAATGCACAAATTTATTATCCTTAGTAGTGCTAAAAGGTATAATAAATATAATTAAATATATTCCTATTTTTTTCGGTGTGGGAATTTGTATTTAATGTTTTCCTCTTTGTCAAGTTAATATTAATGTTTTTTATTTCATATATTGTGCTTATTATAAATGTTATATTATTTTGTATAATAATTTATTTTCTCTTTATTTCTTCCTAGGGGCAGATCCCAATAATTTTGCATCGGCCTATATGTCAACGGCGGCAGGTTTACCTCAATTTGGTAGTACCGCCTTGACATCACCTTTAGCCAGTGTTGCCTTAAGTTCAGCCGCAGCTGCTGCAGCTGGAAAACAAATTGAGGGTAAGTACCACATACACAATAAACTTTATGATATAAACTTGTAATTGAATCCGTTAATATTGAAGATTTCTGAGATTGAGGTAATTATATAAAACAGATATCTAAAGTCGATAGAAAGGGGAGGAATGATAAAAGCCTGCTTCCAAATTACACCAGGTCTTATTGGCATCTACCATGGTGTAATGGTTCACCGACCAAATAGTATTATTGGCTATAAAAACTTGACTGAAATTTGTAACGGTAAACTCTACACAATATGAGAAGATGGCCCAATTTCTTAAGTTGAATTTTAATAATTAATAATTGTTTTTTTTTTTTATAAAAAAAAATCTCCCTCCACCCAAAATTCCTTATAGCTCAACATGAATATTGAATTTTGCAATGCATACCATGATGAATTTACAAAAAAATGTGAACGTGTTCCACTTAAATTTTATGGTTATGACATTTTCATATAGAATATCATCTCACGGAAAATTCTTCAACATGTCATTGAGTTATGGGCTACGCTAGTAGTAAAGCAGTTGTAGTAAGGGTACCAACACTGAATAAAATATTGCAGAGAGTACAAAGATTTCTTTTCCATAAAATACGAAAGCGAATTTGGTTTAGCATATCATTGGTGTAAAGTCAAAATTATTTAAGCTTTTTTACAGTGTAGTTATGAGTACTTTTTCGGAAGCAACAGATTCGTCATCTACCACCCACACATCTACATCAGCAACATTTCCGTAGCTCAATCATGTCGTCTCATCACCATCATCATCATCAGCAGTAGCAGTAGTAACAGCATTGTCATGTTCAGTTGTGATAGAAGCTAGAGCAACAGCTTTCTCTAGGAATCTGTTTGCCTTACGTGGTTGTCCTTACATGCACACACCAACAAATACGAAAGTTTACTCAATCATTCTCTGCTGATATAGCGTTTTTACTTGTGTCAGGATATAGAAAAAATGTATTAAAGTATTTTTATTTCCTGCATATTTTCCGCTCTCTTCCTGTTGCTACTTTCCATCGTGTTTCGCTTTTCCCAATCATGTCCTTTTTGTATTGGTGGAATTCCTTTCGCTTGTTTTTTTTTGTCATTTCCTTCATATATCCTTATATTGATAAGCAGCTTCCGTTAAATCATGTTCAAATTCACTTATATTGTAGTGTATCAGAGGAAAGCATCTTTTCATGATTATGAGTTTTTTTTTTAAGGTTTGTTTGTGCATAGTTGTCCTGAATATGCTGTGGAGAAAATGGGTTTCCACAAGAATTTGAGTTTTTTTTTTGGTTTGTGCCAAATTTTTATCAAAAAATTTTAATTTTCAAAAGGGGTTTCCTTTCATAAAAGAGATAACTGTGTGTGTGTTTCAGGAATAGAAATGGAGCTTGTAGACCAAGAAGAGGATTCATAATTTAAATGAGTTTTAGATCTCACACTTTTTTACTTGTTTTCTTAGAAAAATGGAAATCGAGAACATCAATAGAAATCGGCCGACATAACAAAATAATGGACTAATCGATTTTGACCAATGGATGATTTTTTTCATCATATATATTCTGGGTCGTGGTGAAATTCTGAGTCGATCTGAGTCCGTCCATCAGTCCTTCCGTCCGTCTGTTGAAATCACGCTAACTTCCGAACGAAACAAGCTATCGACTTGAAACTTGGCACAAGTAGTTGTTATTGATGTAGGTCAGATGGTATTGCAAATGGGCCATATCGGTCCACTTTTACGTATAGCCCCCATATAAACGAACCCCCAAATTTGGCTTGCAGACCCTCTAAGAGAAGCAAATTTCATCCGATCCGAAATTTGGTATATGGTGTTAGTATATGGTCTCTAACAACCATGCAAAACTTGGTCCAAATCGGTCCATAAATATATATAGCCCCCATATAAACCGATCCCCCGATTTGGCTTTCGGAGCCTCTAAGAGAAGCAAATTTCATCCGATCCGGCTGAAATTTGGTACATGGTTTTAGTATATGGTCTCCAACAACCATGCAAAAATTGCTCCACATCGGTCAATAATTATATATAGCCCCCATATAAACCGATCCCCCGATTTGGCTTGCGTAGCCTCTTGGAAGACCAAAATTCATCTGATTCAGTTGATACTCGGTACGTGATGTTAATATATGGCCTCAAACACCCATGCAAAAATTGGTCGAAATCGGTCCATAATTATATATAACCCCCATATAAAACGATCCCCAGATTTGACCTCCGGAGAAGCAAAATTCATCCGATCTGGTTGAAATTTGTTACGTGGTGGTAGTATATGATATTTAACAACCATGCCAAAAGTGGTCCATATCAGTCCATAATCATATATAGCCCCCATATAAACCGATCACGAGATTTGCGTTTGGAGCCTCTTGGTACGTTTAGAAGAAGTTTCTACGCAATCCATGGTGGAGGGTACATAAGCTTCGGCCTGGCCGAACTTACGGCCGTATATACTTGTTTCTTATTAAATTTTCAATTTAAATTAAAAGGCGGCAGCAAAATTTTATTTCTGTAGAAAATTTTGTCAAAATTTTATTTCTTTAGAAAATTTTAACAAAATTTTATGTCTATAGAAAATTTTATATAAATTTTATTTCTACAGAAAAATTTTGTCAAAACTTTTTTCTACAGAAAATTTTCTCAAAATGTTATTTCTATAGACAATTTTGTTAACATTTTATTTCTATAGAAAATTTTGTCAAAACTTTATTTCTATAGAAAATTTCGCAAATTTTATTTCTATAACAAAATTTTGTCCAAATTTTATTTTTATAGAATTTTTTGTCAAACTTCAATTTCTATAGAGAATTTTGGAAAAATTTAATTTCTATAGATAATTTTGTCAAAATTTTATTTATATAGAAAATTTTTCAAAATTTTATTTCTATACAAAATTTTGTCAAAATTATATTTTCATTCATTTTTATAGAAAATTTTGTTAAAATTCTATTTCTATAGAAAATTTTGTCCAAATTTTATTTCTATAGAAAATTTTGTCAAAATTTTATTTCTATAGAAAATTTTGCCCAAATTTTATTTCTATAGAAAATGTTGTCCAAATTTTATTTCTATAGAAAATGTTGCCCAAATTTTATTTTTATAGAAAATTTTGTCAACATGTTATTTCTATAGAAAATTTTGTACAAATTTTATTTCTGTAGAAAATTTTGTTAAAATTTTATTTCTATAGAAAAATTTGTCAAAATTTTATAGAAGAGTTTGTCCAAATTTTATTTCTGTAGAAAATTTTGTTAAAATTTTATTTCTATAGAACATTTTGTTAAAATTTTATTTCTGTAGAAAATTTTGTTAAAATTTTATTTCTATAGAAAATTTTGTCAAAATTATATTTATATAGAAAATTTTGTCCAAATTTTATTTCTATAGAAAATGTTGCCCAAATTTTATTTCTATAGAAAATTCTGTCCAAATTTTATTTCTGTAGAAAATTTTGTCCAAATTTTATTTCTGTAGAAAATTTTGTCCAAATTTTATTTCTATCGAAAATTTGGTCCAAATTTTATTTCTATAGAAAATTTTGTCAAAATTTTATTTATATAGAAAATGTTTCAAAATTTTATTTTTATAGAAAATTTTGTCAAATTTTTATTTTCTGTAGAAAATTTTGTCAACATTTTGCTTCAATAGAAAATTTTGTCTAAATTTTATTACTATATAGAAAATTGTGTCAACTTTTAATTTCTATAGAAATTTGTGTCAAAATTTTAATTCTATAGAAAATTTTGTCAAAATTTAAATTCTATAGAAAATTTTGTAAAAATTTTATTTCTATAGAAAATTTTGTCAAAATTTTTATTTCTATAGAAAATTTTGTCAAAATTTTATTTCTATAGAAAATGTTGTAAAAATTTTATTTCCATAGAAAATATTATTAAAATTTTATTTCTGTAGAAGTGCAGAGCAGATTCCATTGATTTTGCCTCTAGGTAAGCATGTTGATAGCTTTCCATTTTATATCCTCTCTGTAGTCTTACGAATGAATGGGGATATTCTGATTAGTCTGAAATCCTTCGCACCCGAGTGAAACGATTTACCCCCCCTTTTTTCTGGAATATATGCTTGGTTGATAGAGCCTTTATATATCGCCGACAAACACGGGAAAATTCAGTTAGTTATGGCTTGCAATTCCGCTGGAGCAATTCCATCCCGCCTAGGAAATTTAAATGGCCCAAAACTAGTTAAAGCCCACTATATTCTAGATTCCTCAATAGAAAAGAAGTAGAAGTAGTTGCTTTAGAGTATAAACCCTTGTTGAGCCTCTATGGTACTAACAGAAGTAGATGATTTAGGGTATATATTCTCAAATGGAATCCGGTTAACCGGAAATTTTCCTTACAGTCCAATAACGCTAACTTCGCCTTGTAAAAATCTCAAAAATTTCCTAAATAGCAGCTACTTTAAACATTTTATTTTTTTTTGTTTTGTTTTGTTACACCAATATCTCTGAAAGCTCCTGTTTGCCACTCTGAAAATCAAACGAATGAATCATTCAGATACAATGAAGAGCTAAACAACTATTTACGCATACACATACAGACACTAAGAATGGGCATCACGGATGACATAGTTGGTAGAATTCTATCAAACATTGTAGATTTTTTACTGTTTGGTAGATTGATAAAATTCAGAATTTCACCAAATTTCTATAGAAACTAAATTTTGAAAAAATTTTCTATAGAAATAAAATTTTGACAAAATTTTCTATAGAAATAAAATTTTGACAAAATTTTCTATAGAAATAAAATTTTGACAAAATTTTCTATCGAAAAAAAAATTTAACAAAATTTTCTATATAATTAAATTTTTACAAAATAAAATTTTAACAAAATTTTCTATAAAATTTATATTTTAACCAAACTTTTTTGTAGAATTAAAACTGTGACAAAATTTTCTATAGGAATACAAATTTGAAATAAAATGTTTATAGAAATAACATTTTGACAAAAATTTTCTATAGAAATAAAATTTTTGACAAAAATTTTCTATAGAAATAAAATTTTTGACAAAAATTTTCTATAGAAATAAAATTTTGACAAAATTTTCTACAGAAATAAAATTTTTAAAAAATTTTCTATAGGATTAAAATTTTGACAAAATTTTCTATAGAAATAAAATTTTGACAAAATTTTCTATAGAAATAAAATTTTGACAAAATTTTCTATAGAAATAAAATTTTGACAAAATTTTCTATAGAATTAATTTGTAATAAAACTTTCCATAGAATTAAAATTTTGATAAAATTTTCTACAGAATTAAAATTTTGACAAATTTTTCTAAAATAAAATTTTGACAAAATTTTCTATAGAAATAAAATTTTGACAAAATTTTCTATAGAAATAAAATTTTGACAAAATTTTCTATAGAAATAAAATTTTTACAAAATTTTCTATAGAATTAATTTGTAATAAAACTTTCCATAGAATTAAAATTTTGATAAAATTTTCTACAGAATTAAAATTTTGACAAATTTTTCTAAAATAAAATTTTGACATAATTTGCTATAGAAATAATATTTGACAAAATTTTCTATAGAAATAAAATTTCCATAAAAATAAAATCTTGACAAAATTTTCCATAAAAATAAGATTTTGACAAAACTTTCGAAATAAATAAAATTTTTACAACATTTTCTATAGAAATAAAATTTTGACAAAATTTTCTATAGAACTAAAATTTTGCAAATTTTTCTACATATAAATAAAATGTTGACAAAATTTTTTTATAAATAAAATTCTGACAAAATTTTGTAGAAATAAAATTTTAACAAAATTTTCTACAGAAAAAACATTGACAAAATTTTCTACAGAAATACAATTTTAACAAAATATATTACAGGAATAAAATTTTGACAAAATTTTCCATAAAAATAAAATTATGACAAAACTTCCTAAATAAATAAAATTTTGAAAAAATTTTCTATAGAACTAAAATTGTGAAAAATTTTTCTATATAAACAAAATGTCAAAATTTTCTGCATAAATGAATTTTTTACAAAGTTTTCTACATAAATAAAACTTTGACAAAATTTTGTAGAGAAATAAAATTTTTACAAAATTTTCTTTGTAATAAAATTTTGACAAAATTTTCTATAGAAATACAATTTTGACAACATTTTCTACAGAAATAGAATTTTGACAAAATTTTCTACTGAAATAAAATTTTGAAAATATTTTCTACAGAAATAAAAACAAAATTTTCTCTAGAAATAAAATTTTGACAAAATTCTCCTTAAAAATAAAATCTTGACAAAATTTTCCATAAAAATAAGATTTTGACAAAACTTTTGGATTAAATAAAATGTTGTCAAAATTTTCTATAGAACTAAAATTTTGACAAATTTTTCTATATAAATAAAATTTTGACAAAATTTTTTTATAAATAAAATTCTGACAAAATTTTCTTTAGAAATAAAATTTTGGCAAAATTTTCTATAGAACTAAAATTTTGACAAATTTTTCTATATAAATAAAATATTGTCAAAATTTTCTGCATAAAAAAAATTTGACAAAATTTTGTAGAGAAAAAAAATTTTTACAAAATTTTCTATAGTAATAAAACTTTGACAAAATTTTCTACAGAAATAAAATTTTGAAAAAGTTTTGTACAGAAATAAAATATTGACAAAACTTTTCCTAGAAATAAAATTTTGACAAAACTTTCTCTAGAAATAAAATTTTGACAAAATTCTCCATAAAAATAAAATCTTAACAAAATTTTCCATAAAAATAAGATTTTGACAAAACTTTCGAAATAAATAAAATTTTGACAAAATTTTCTATGAAAATAAAATTTTGACAAAATTTTCTATAGAACTAAAATTTTGACAAAATTTTCTATATAAATAAAATATTGGAAAAATTTTTTTATAAATAAAATTCTGACCAATTTTTCTATAGAAATAAAATTTTGACAAAATATTCTTCATTGAAAATTTTTGACAAAATTTTGCATAAAATAAAATTTTACAAAACTTTCTAAAGAAATAAAATTTTGACAAAATTTTCTATAGAACTAAAATTTTGACAAATTTTTCTATATAAATAAAATATTGTCAAAATTTTCTGCATAAATAAAATTTTGACAAAGTTTTCTACATAAATAAAATTTTGACAAAATTTTGTAGAGAAATAAAATTTTTACAAAATTTTCTATAGTAATAAAATTATGACAAACATTTCTAATAACATTTTGACAACATTTTCTCTAGAAATAAAATTTTGACAAAATTTTATATATAAATAAAAATTTATATATAAATAAAATGTTGACAAAATTTTTTTTTAAATAAAATTCTGACAAATTTTTCTATAGAAATAAAATTTTGACAAAATATTTTACATTAAAAAAATTTTGACAAAATTTTGCATAAAAATAAAATTTTGACAAAACTTTCTAAAGACCTAAAATTTTGATAAATTTTGTTATATAAATAAAATATTGTCAAAACATCCTGCAAAAGTAAAATTTTGACAAAGTTTTCTACATAAATAAAATTTTGACAAAATTTTGTAGAGAAATAAAATTTTTACAAAATTTTCTATAGTAATAAAATTTTGACAAAAATTTCTAAAGAAATAAAATTTTGACAAAATTTTCTACAGAAATAAAATATTGGCAAAATTTTCTACAGAAATAAGATATTGACAAAATTTTTCTTAGAAATAAAATTTTGACAAAATTTTCTCTAGAAATCTCATGTTGTTTGCAATACATATCAGCCACCTTGTAATATAATATATCATACCACATGAAATCAGTGGACCTCTTCTCTCTTACACATACACCTTCCATTTTCAATAAAAACAACTCCTAGTATTCTTTGTATTGGTTTCTTTTCACTGCAGTCCGACTACCATCATCACTGCCACATTCTCAAGAGGAAACTTACAACTGGGAACATTGTAGGTTTTTCCTATTGTGCCTAGCATAGGAAGTGTGCTAGTACTTCTGTACGTTATACTGCTCCTCTTGAATGCGAACAGCAGGAAGTTTATTTGTATCAAGTTGCAATCCTTTTTTATGCGCTCTTCTTCTTATATTCCTCTCGACAAAACGTAATAACGAAGGGGGTTGAACTCAGCAAAACTTATTTGAAATGAGGAAAAAGAATCCGTGGTTTACCCCTAGTTTAAAGTGGGTGCCATACTGACATAAACTCATCATTTGGCCACATGTTACACTGAGTGTATAATAGAGTGGGTAGAATATTTAGATGTGGAAAATATTGTATTACTCTTAATATTTAACAGAAATGTTCAAGACTGATGGGCCTATCCCTTTTTAATCTTCCAACAATGTATTAATAGCTCTATACTTTTTTACCTACGTTGGATGCCAAATTTTAATCATATCTGAAACAATGGACTACATACTTAGGCTAAATTTTTGATTGCATATGTTTAATAGTTTTACTTTCGATCCGTGCCCCAAATTTTGGTACGCCATAATTTTAAATTTAAAGTTTAGTAATCCCAATTAGGGTATAACCCTGTCAAAAAAAAACTTTTCTTATTGACACGGAAACTAAATCAGACTATTGATAAATTATTCAAACTCTACGTTGGGCGCCAAATGATGATTCACATTCTCTTAAGACTTGATTAATCAATTGGTTGCATAAACTATTATTACTATTGATACAGAAACCCAATACCAATATTAAGAAATTATTTATGATTCCTCATGGCTATACTATTTTGTATCACACGTTCACGCAGAGAAGGAATATTATCACCTCAAACATATGTTAAGAAGAAAATTTTATTTTTAGACGGGAAACATGGAACATTTTTTTTCCTAAAAATTTTGTTTTCTTTTCAAACATGTACATGGTTGCAGAAATCAGATACATAATCTTCGAGAAAATAAAATGGTTGCGACAAAAATTTTACGTGTTTTACCTCCAAAAATTACATGTTGCTCCTAAAACAAATATTCATTCTCTAGGTGTTGGTTGGCAAATTTTAATTATCTTAATTTTTTAGTTACGAAAAAAATTCAAAGTTTTTATACCTTATACCTGCAAATGTGACTACCAGAAATATTGATTTTAGACCCCATAAAATATATACCGATCGACACAGAATCACCTCCTGAGTCTATCTAGTGCTTGGTGTCCGTCCGTCCATCCGTTTGTCCACGTAATTATTATTCGCAGGATTCCGGTCGCAACAATTAACCAATAGTGATGAAATTTGGTATAGGATGTTTCTTGGGCACAAGGACGAACGCTATTGAATTTAACGATTATAACGACTTTCCAATTTTTTGATACCATTTTGGTAGTACTCCTTCGGTTTTGCCTCAAAATAGGCCTCAGTTTCGGCGATCAGCTCTTCATTGCAGCCAAATTTTTTTCCTGCGAGCATCCTTTTGAGATCTGAGAACAAGAAAAAGTCGCTGGGGGCCAGATCTGGAGAATACGGTGGGTGGGGAAGCAATTCGAAGCACAATTCATGAATTTTTGCCATCGTTCTCAATGACTTGTGGCACGGTGCGTTGTCTTGGTGGAACAACACTTTTTTCTTCTTCATATGGGTCCGTTTTGCCGCGACCTTCGAACGCTCCAATAACGCCATATAATAGTCACTGTTGATGGTTTTTCCCTTCTCAAGATAATCGATAAAAATTATTCCATGCGCATTCCAAAAAACAGAGGCCATTACTTAGGCAGCGGACTTTTGGGTCTTTCCACGCTTCGGAGACGGTTCACCGGTCGCTGTCCACTCAGACTGTCGATTGGATTCAGGAGCCATGTTTCGTCCATTGTCACATATCGATGGAAAAACTCGGGTGTATTACGAGTTAATAGCTTCAAACACCGCTCAGAATCGTCAACACGTTATTGTTTTTAGTCAAGTGTGAGCTCGCGCGGCTCCCATTTTGCACAGAGCTTCCGCATATCCAAATACTGATGAATGATATGACCAACACGTTCCTTTGATATCTATAAGGTCTCTGCTATCTCGATCAACTTCATTTTACGGTCATTCAAAATCATTTTGTGAATTTTTTTGATGTTTTCATCGGTAACCACCTCTTTCGGGCGTCCACTGCGTTCACTGTCCTCCGTGCTCATTTCACCACGCTTGAATTTCGTATACCCATCATATATATATATATATATATATATATATATATATATATATATATATATATATATATATATATGGGATCTTAGAGCAATATTTCGATGTGTTACAAACGGAATGACAAAGTTAATATACCCCTCATCCTACGGTGGAGGGTATATATATATATATATATATATATATATATATATATGAGTCGATCTGAGCATGTCCGTCCGTCCGTCTGTTGAAATCACGCTAACTTCCGAACGAAACAAGCTATCGACTTGAAACTTGGCACAAGTATTTGTTATTGATGTAGGTCGGATGGTATTGCAAATGGGCCATATCGGTCCACTTTTATGTATAGCCCCCATATAAACGGACCTCCAAATTTGGTTTGCGGAGCCTCTAAGAGAAGCAAATTTCATCCGATCCGGCTGAAATTTGGTACATGGTGTCAGCATATGGTCCCTAACAACCATGCAAAAATTGGTCCACATCGGTCCATAATTATATATAGCCCCCATATAAACCGATCCCCCGATTTGGCGTGCAGAGCCTCTAAGAGAAACAATTTTCATCCGATCCGGCTGAAATTTGGTGCATGGTGTTAGTATATGGTCTCTAACAACCATGCAAAAATTGGTCCACATCGGTCCATAATTATATATAGCCCCCATATAAACCGATCCCCCGATTTGGCTTGCAGAGCCTCTAAGAGAAACAATTTTCATCGGATCCGGCTGAAATTTGGTACATGGTGTTAGTATATGGTCTCTAACAACCATGCAAAAATTAGTCCATATTGGTCCATAATTATATATAGCCCCCATATAAACCGATCCCCCGATTTGGCTTGCAGAGCCTCTAAGAGAAACAATTTTCATCGGATCCGGCTGAAATTTGGTACATGATGTTACTATATGGTCTCTAATAACCATGCAAAAATTAGTCCATATCGGTCCATAATTATTTATAGCCCCCATATAAACCGATCACCAGATTTTACCTCCGGAGCCTCTTGGAAGACCAAAATTTATCTGATTCAGTTTAAATTTGGTACGTGATGTTAATATATGGCCTCAAACACCCATGCAAAAATTAGTCCATATCGATCCATAATTATATATAGCCCCCATATAAACCGATCACCAGATTTGACCTCCGGAGCCTCTTGGAAGAGCAAAATTCTTCCCATTCGGTTGAAATTTGGTACGTGATGTTAGTATAGGGTATCCAACAACCATGCAGGAATTGTTTCCTATCAGTCCATAATAATAAATAGCTCCCATAAAAACCGATCCCCAGATTTGACCTCCGGTGCCGTTTGGAGAAGCAAAATTCATCCGATCTGGTTGAAATATGATATTTAACAACCATGTGAGTTGAAATTTGTGGATGACAGTCTTTCGTATAAGTTTCTACGCAATCCATGGTGGAGGGTACATAAGATTCGGCCTGGCCGAACTTACGGCCGTATATACTTGTTCCATTTTTTTCACAATAACAAAAGTTGCTTCACAAAAGACGCTGACTTACAGACTTACAAATTTTGACACGAATCATTTGATGGTTGGTACTATATAAAAATAATATGCATTTAATACTAGCGACGCCATCTATGTGTCAGACCTTTCCTTTTTTTTCCATTTTTTCACAATAAGAAAAGTTGCTTCACAAAAAACGCTCTATCTCACAAACTAATTGACTTACAGACGTCAAATTTAGGTTAGTACTATATAAAAATAATATGCATTTAATACTAGCGACGCCATCTATGTGTCAGGCCGGTTGACTTATCAGCCAACCTGTTAATTATAGCTCCTAATATCAGACATTTCTATTCAGATTGTGATAACACTCCCAAAAACACATGCCCCTTTATGCTCTTAAATATGGAAATGCGATTTATCTCTCAAATCTATACCAATGATACCCCACAAATGCTTATGTTTACTAATTCAGTAAGTGCGGTTGGGGGTATGATAATATTCGGCCCCGCCCGACTTTCTACTGTACTTACTTATTTTATTACCGACCCACTCTTTTTCACATATATGTAACATTTGAACATTTTTCTATTGTTATTATGTTTTTATTTCGTATCTGGGTTTATGTTTTGTTTTGACTTTTATTCCTGTTCATCCTCTAGGCCACCAGAGAAATTTCTTAGTTGTTTTATTTTTCCAATGCCATTGCTTACTAAGATAAACTTTTCCGACTAGACATCTGACAACAGCTTACTACATAGAATGCACAGTGGATCTTAATATTATATTTTTGAAATTATGAAAGGCTTACCAAAATCCAAAAACATAATGAAAGTTTGAATTTTGAAATATTGTAAATTGTTGATATTTTAAAAGACTTATCTGGAATACTTTGGGTGGAAGTTGGATTATCTTTACTCTTTTTCGAAATAACTTATTTAAAATATTATTTCTAATAGTTTATGGATATTTGAAAAATTTTACAATAAATCCTATTAGGATTACTAACTACTGTTCTCTAACTGAAGAATAGCGCCATATCTACCATATAGAAAATATTATTACACATCTATTAAATTGCTCTGTCTACAGGTCTTTTACAAACAACCTCTGTCTATAACGCATCGTTCTCGTTTTTTTTTGCCAATTGCAAAAATTTTCTTTAGGGATTTCACCCATTTTTTATTTCATTTCATTTCAAAGCAAAGCTATATTGTATATCCTATCACCCCATAGTCATCATCAGTTCAAATAAGAAGATTATTTTGAGCATGTGTTAGATTGCTCATGTTGGGAAGGCATAAGTAGATGAAAGCTGGAATAGCAAACCAAAGAAGACTCAGAGGATAAACTTCCAAGTATGGGAATAAACCAAAAAGGATTTAATTTTATTGATTTTGTAAGATGTTAGATAAAGCAGATATTTTAAATCTTCTTCTATGCATAGCCCATATATAGAGAGCTTAGCTACAAAGAGAGAGCTTGAGAGACAGCAAAAGAGTTCGAGTTTATGTAAGTGTGTGTTTTGTGGAAATCGGATTTAATTTTAACTCTACCTTAGCATAAGGTGTTCACTTGCCTGCCTGTATGGTTGTTACTATTGTAATAAAAAGGAATTTTCTATATACCTGGGGAGTCCTTTGATCATCGTCATCATCATCAGTATCGTCGCCTAGAAAAGATAAAGGAAACCAGATAAATTTAATATCAATAATCGCTACGATAATGTTTAAAAGGATTTGTTAAGAGTAAATGTATAAAACTGTCTATAATGATTGAGCCTTCGCATAGGATGCAGAAGCATAGACCGAGGAGGCAAACAATAATGGTGACAATTTGTTGTGCAGTTTGTTAAGTATTAGAGAAGATTATACCATATGGGTGTTCGGAGGATTTAAATGAAATCAATTTATCGACTACGTTATCGTTCTACAGCAGTTATACTCGTAGCTCTTTTTTCTATAATGGGATTTTGTAACAAATAGGAAACAAAAGATTTAGAGAAACTTATATCAAGAATAAATAGATGAACATCAGCCGGGTAATATTATTTAATTAAAACATTTTACAATTGTAACACTTATTAAAATTAATTTAGTTTAAGCTCGTTAGTTAAGAGGGATAAATCAATATAGATATTTTTAATAGGTGCTTTATATAAACGGGTCATAGAGTTTGCACTTGGTATTTTTATACCCTCCATCATAGGATGGGGGTATATTAACTTTGTCATTCCGTTTGTAACACATCGAAATATTGCTCTAAGACCCCATAAAGTATATATATTCTGGGTCGTGGTGAAATTCTGAGTCGATCTAAGCATGTCCGTCCGTCCGTCCGTCCGTCTGTTGAAATCACGCTAACTTCCGAACGAAACAAGCTATCGACTTGAAACTTGGCACAAGTAGTTGTTATCGATGTAGGTCGGATGGTATTGAAAATGGGCCATATCGGTCCACTTTTACGTATAGCCCCCATATAAAGGGACCCTCAGATTTGGCTTGTGGAGCCTCTAACAGAAGCAGATTTCATCCGATCCGGCTGAAATTTGGTATATGGTGTTGATATATGGTCTCTAACAACCATGCAAAAATTGGTCTACATCGGTCCATAATTATATATAGTCCCCATATAAACCGATCCCCAGATTTGGCTTGTGGAGCCTCTAAGAGAAGCATATTTCATCCGATCCGGCTGAAATTTGGTACATGGTGTTGGTATATGGTCTCTACCAATCATGCAAAAATTGATCCACATCGGTCCATAATTATATATAGCCCCCATATAAACCGATCCCCAGATTTGGCTTGCGCAGCCTCAAAGAGAAGCAAATTTCTTCCGATCCACCTGAAATTTGGTACATGATATTGGTATATGGTCTGTAACAACCATGCAAAAATTGGTCCACATCGGTTCATAATTATATATAGCCCCCATATAAACCGATCCCCAGATTTGGCTTGCGAAGTCTCCAAGAGAAGCAAATTTCATCCAATCCGGTTGTAATTTGGAACATGGTGTTAGTATATGATCTTTAACAAACGTGCCAGAATTGGTCCATATCGGTCCATAATTATATATAGCCCCCATATAAAACATTCTCCAGATTTGACCTACGGAGCCTCTTGGAGGAGCAAAATTCATCCGATCCGGTTCAAATTAGGAACGTGGTGTTAGTATATGGTCGCTAACAACCATACCAAAATTGGTCCAATCGCACAAAAATTGGTCTATATCGGTTCATAATAAAATTTTCATCATTGTCAATATTTTATTTCTATAGAAAATTTTGTTCAAATTTTATTCGGTTCATAATCATGGTTGCCACTCGAGCCAAAAATAATCTACCAAGATTTTATTTCTATAGAAAATTTTGTTAAAATTTTATTTCTGTAGAAATTTTTGTCAAAATTTTCTTTCTATAGAAAATGTTGTCAAAATTTTTATTTTTATAGAAAATTTTGTGAAAATTTTATTTCTATAGAAAATTTTGTTAAAATTTTATTTCTGTACAAAATTTTGTCAAAATTTTATGTCTACTTTGTCAAACTGAATTATATACGTATTGGATCGATCTTTTTTGATTTAATATATACCACGTATGGACTTACATACAATTTAGAATATGGTATTAGGAGGTTTTAAGATACCTTGCCATCGGCAAGTGTTACCGCAACTTAAGTAATTCGATTCTGGATGGCAGTGTTTAGAAGAAGTTTCTACGCAATCCATGATGGAGGGTACATAAGCTTCGGCCTGGCCGAACTTACGGCCGTATATACTTGTTTTTTTAGAATTTTTCTATAGTCATGATAGTGAAATAATTGCAATGAGCTCTACTCCCACCGAGAATCATGATCTCAGTTCCAGACGCAAACAAAGTACCAATATAATTACACCATCAACACTGATAACATATATGACTTGATATGAAAGAATGTTATTTCTATAGAAAATTTTGTCTAATTTTTATTTCTGTAGAAAATTTTGTCAAAAATGTATTTCTATAAAAAATTAAATTTCTATAGAAAATTTTGTCATTTTTTTTATTTTAGAATATATTGTCAAAATTTTATGTCTGTAGAAAATTTTCTCAAAATTTTATTTCTATAGAAAACTTTGTCAAAATTTTATTCCTATAGAAAAATTTGTCAATTTTTTTTCTTCTCTAATTTTTTTTAACTTTTATTTCTATAGATAATTTTGTCAAAATTTTCTTTCTTTAGAAGTTTGTCAAAAATTGTGATTCTATAGAAAAATGTAGCTTAAATTTTGATTCTATAGAAAATTTTGTCAACATTTTATTTCTATAGAAAATTTACACAGTAGTTTATTTCTATAGAAAATTTTGTCAACGTTTTATTCCTAGAGAAAATTTTGTCAAAATTTTATTTCTAAAGAAAATATTGTTTCTATAGAAAATTTTATTCCTATAGAAAATTTAGTCAATTTTTTTCTCTATAGAAAATTTTCTCAAAATTTTATTTCTGTAGAAAATTAGCCCTGGAAACCCATTTTTATACCCTCCACCATAGGATGGGGGGTATATTAACTTTGTCATTCCGTTTGTAACACATCGAAATATTGCTCTAAGACCCCATAAAGTATATATATTCTGGGTCGTGGTGAAATTCTGAGTCGATCTGAGCATGTCCGTCCGTCTGTTGAAATCACGCTAACTTCCGAACGAAACAAGCTATCGACTTACATCCGATCCGGCTGAAATTTGGTACGTGGTGTTAGTATATGGTCTCTAACAACCATGCAAAAATTGGTCCATATCGGTCCATAATTATATATAGCACCCATATAAAACGATCCCCAGATTTGACCTCCGGAACCTCTTGGAGGAGTAAAATTCTTCCCATTCGGTTGAAATTTGGTACGTGATGTTAGTATATGGTATCCAACAACCATGCAGGAATTGGTTCCTATCAGCCCATAATTATATATAGCTCCCATATAAACCGATCCCCAGATTTGATCTCCGGTGCCTTTTGGAGAAGCAAAATTCATCCGATCTGCTGGAAATTTGGTACGTGATGATCTTATATGATATTTAATAGCCATGCCAAAAGTGGTCCATATCAGTCTATAATCATATATAGCCCCCATATAAACCAATCCCGAGATTTGGTTTTGGAGCCTCTTGGAAGACAAAAAGACATCTGATTCAGTTGAAATTTGGTACATTGTGCTAGTATATGGTCGTTAACAACCATGCGTAACTAGGTCCATATCGGTCTATAGTAATATATATCCCTCAGATAAATCGATTTCCAATCACACAAAAATTTGTCCATATCAAGTTCATAATTGTATATAGCCCCCATATAAGCGACCCCCATATTTCAATTCTGGCTCTCTACGTACCGTGCAAAAATTCCATGTCGATTAGTAGTTATTTGTAGACTTACCTATAAATAAGTTTTTTGTTTAATATATACCACGTATGGACTAACTCACAATTTAGAAAACAATGTTAAGAAGTTTTAAGATACCACAACCCAAGTAATTCGATTGTGGATGACAGTCTTTCGTATAAGTTTCTACGCAATCCATGGTGGAGGGTACATAAGATTCGGCCTGGCCGAAATTACGGCCGTATATACTTGTTTTTTTTTAGACTATATTGTCAAAATTTTATGTCTGTAGAAAATTTTCTCAAAATTTTATTTCTATAGAAAACTTTGTAAAAATTTTATTCCTAAAGAAAAATTTGTCAAAAATTTTTTTTTCTCTAAAGTTTTTTTAACTTTTATTTCTATAGATAATTTTTGTCAAAATTTTATTTCTTTAGAAGTTTGTCAAAAATTGTGAGTCTCTAGAAAAATTTAGCTTAAATTTTGATTCCATAGAAAATTTTGTCAACATTTTCACAAAAGTTTATTTCTATAAACAATTTTGTCAACGTTTTATTCCTAGAGAAAATTTTGTCAAAATTTTATTTCTATAGAAAATTTTCTTTAAATTTTATTTCAAAAGAAAATATTTTTTCTATAGAAAATTTTATTCCTATAGAAAAATTAGTCATTTTTTTTTTCTCTATAGATTTTTTTTTTTTTTAATTTTATTTCTGTAGAAAATTAGCCCTGGAAACCCATTTTTATTTTTTGTACGCTAACATCATCCTTCGTCATTACGACTAAGAGTTATTTCAAGATGCTATAGTTTGAATCGTGAGCAATCATGAGAACCACAATTAGTATAAAACAAAAATTCGTAAAATGGGTAAATTAGGTTAGGTTAGGTTAAAGTGGCAGCCCGATTAAGATTCAGGCTCACATAGACTATTCAGTCCATTGTGATACCACATTAACTAAAAGTACCTATTACATATGGGCACTTCTAGTTTTAACCGTTGAACCTTCTCGATTATTTTCTTCTGTTTAACCAACCAGATTGTTCCAAAAACATTAGCAGACTGCTTAAGTTAACGTTTTCCAGGCCGCCAGTAATCTGAAGCTATATCCCCTAAAATTTGCTTACGCCTTACACAAAATGCAGGACACTCACACAAGAGGTGTTTTATTGATTCCTTTTCCTCCGCATCACGACAGCTCATACAATAGTCAGCACCAATAGTTTTTGCAAAATCGCCTATCAGGCAGCGACCCGTTATAGCAGATATCAGGAGTGATATCTGGCGTCTCGAGAACACTAGCATATCTAGTGTGCGGTTTAAGTTTAAATGGGGCCATATTTGCTTGGTGTCGTTACAACCCTTACAATTCTCCCATCGAACATTTGCCATCATGACAGCCTTCTCACGCAGTAAGAGCTTGCAGGTAGCCAGAGGCATAACAACAGATTCTAGTTCCCCTGGAATATGTAAGGTAGTTCCTGGCCTTGCTAGCTCATCTGCTTCGTAGTTCCCCGGTATGTTCCTATGGTCAGGCACCCATATTAGGTGAATATTCTGCTGCTCAGCCATCTCATTGAGAGATTTGCGGCAGTCGATGACCGTTTTCGAGTTGAGGAACACAGAGTCCAAGGATTTTATTGCAGGTTGACTGTCTGAGTATATATTAATGCCAATATTGATTGGAGCATTACTTCTCAGCCAATTCACCACTTCTCTTATTGCTAATATTTCAGCCTGAAAAACACTACAGTGATCAGGTAATCTTTTCGCTATTCGAAGTTCCAGACCTTTAGAATATACTCCGAAACCCACTTGGCCATCCAATTTGGAGCCATCAGTGTAGAAATCTATATATCTGTTATTCCCCGGGGTCCGTGTACACCACGCCTCACTGTTGGGAATTAGAGTCTCAAACTTTTTGTCGAAAAGTGGACTCGTCAAAGTGTAATCCACTACGTTAGGCACATCTGGCATTATTTTGAGGACCGAACTGTGACCGTAACATTTTTCCGACCACAGGGTAAATTAGTAAAACTTAAATTTAATTTCCATAGAAAATTTTGTCAAAAATTTTATTTATATAGAAAATTTTGTCAAAATTGTATTTCTATAGACAATTTTATCAAAATTTAATTTCTATAGAAAATTTTGTCAAATTATTATTTCTATAAAAATTTTGTCAATTGTTTTTTCTATAGAAAATGTGGGCAAAATTTTATTTCTATTTTAGGTTGCACAATCTTTAAAGTCAATAATATAAAGTCAATAATGTTTCAGTGTTGATAGTCTAATTATATTTATATAGTGAAGGAATTTTAATTAACCCTTCGTCATTATGATTAAGGGTTATTTCAAAACTCTATAATTTGCATCGTGAGTCATCATGAGAATCAAAATTCAGTTTATTTTCGTATTCAATTTGTTTTTAATTCGTATAAAACAAAAATTCATAAAATGGTTCAATTAATATAACTTAAATTTTCTATAGAAAATTTTGTTAAAATTTTATTTCTATAGAAAATTTTGTTAAAATTTTATTTCTATAGAAAATTTTGTTAAGACTATGTTTTTTACAGAAAATTTTGTAAAAAGGGTATTTCTATAGAAAATTTTGTATTATTTTGTAACATTCTATAGAAAATTTTGTAAACATTTTATTTCTATAGAAAATGTCGGCAAAGCGTTATTTCTACAGAAAATGTTGTCAAAACTTTATTTCTATCGAAAATGTTGTCAATTTTTTTTTCTATAGAAAATTTTGTCAAAATTTTATTTCTTTTGAAAATTTTGTCAATTTTTATACCCTTCACCACTACTGTGGTACAGGGTATAATAAGTTTGTGCATTTGTATGTAACGCCAAGAAGAAAAGTCTGAGACCCATTTAGTATACCGATCGTCTTAGAATTAAATTCTGAGTCGATTTAGCGATGTCCGTCTGTCTGTCTGTCTGTCTGTCTGTCCGTCTGTCTGTCTGTTGATGTATTTTTGTGTGCAAAGTACAGCTCGCAGTTTAAGTCCGATTGTCCTAAAATTTGGTATAGGGTCCTGTTTCGGCTCAAAGACGATCCCTATTGATTTTGGAAAAAATCGGTTCAGATTTAGATATAGCTGCCATATATATTTTTCACCGATCTGGTCATAATTGGCGTGTATATCAACCGATCTTCCTCAAATTCCGTATATCCGAATATTTTATAGGTCTCGAAAAACTTGCAAAATATCAGCCAAATCGGTTCAGATTTAGATATAGCTCCCATATATAGCTTTCGCCCGATTTACACTCATTTGCCCACAGAGGCCAATTTTGTGCTCCGATTTCGTTGAAATTTTGCATAGGGAGTAGAATTAGCATTGTAACTATGCGTGCCAAATTTGGTTGAAATCGTTTCAGATTTGGATATATCTCCCATATATAGCTTTCGCCCGATTTACACTCATATGACCACAGAGGCCAATTTTTAACTCCGATTTAGTTGAAATTTTGCATAGGGAGTAGAATTAGCATTGTTACTATGCGTGCCAAATTTGGTTGAAATCGGTTCAGATTTGGATATATCTCCCATATATAGCTTTCGCCCGATTTACACTCATATGACCACAGAGGCCAATTTTTAACTCCGATTTAGTTGAAATTTTGCACAGGGAGTAGAATTAGCATTGTAGCCATGCGTGCCAAATTTGGTTAAAATCGGTTCAGATTTAGATATAGCTCCCATATATAAATTTCTCTGATTTCGACAAAAATGGTCAAAATACCAACATTTGCCTTGTAAAATCGCCACTGCTTAGTCCAAAATTGGTAAAACTGACTCTAATTTTCCGAAACTTCTAATACATATATATCGAGCGATAAATCACAAACAAACTTTTGCGAAGTTTCCTTAAAATTGCTTCAGATTTACATGTTCCCATATTTTTTTTACTAACATTGTGTTCCACCCTAGTCCATTAACCGACTTAAATTTTGAGTCTATAGATTTTGTAGAAGTCTATCAAATTCTGTCCAGATCGAGTGATATTTAAATGTATGTATTTGGGACAAACCTTTATATATAGCTCCAACACATTTGACGGATGTGATATGGTATCGAAAATTTAGATCTACAAAGTGGTGCAGGGTATAATATAGTCGGCCCCGCCCGACTTTAGACTTTCCTTACTGGTTTTTCTATAGAAAATTTGGTCACAATTTTATTTCTATAGAAAATTTTGTTTCTATAGAAAAATTTGTCAAAATTCTATTCCTATAGTAAATTTTAACATTTTATCGCAAATTTCATGACTGTCAAAGCATGGATCGGATCAAATATTTTTTGCAAATTTCCATAATTTTATTTGTCCGTAGAGAAAAATATCATTAATTTCATGCTTTTTGCATGTCTATGTACATGTAGTATAAAACCAAATGTTAAGCATAGATAATTTTTAATGACACATTTCCTTCCACACAGATCGTCCTGCGGTCTCTATCTTCCTATGCAAAACTGGAAAGACACATGCTATAAAATAAAAAAGATAGTAATATTATTAAAATACCACCAAATGTAGATGAGGAGTCTCCCACAAAAAAAAAAAGTATATACGGCCGTAAGTTCGGCAAGGCCGAATCTTATGTACCCTCCACCATGGGTTGCGTAGAAACTTCTACAAAAGACTGTCATCCACAATATAATTACTTGGATTGTGGTACTACTGAACGATGCCAAGGTATCTTAAAACTTCGTAACATCGTTTTCTAAATTGTGAGTTAGTCCATGCGTAGTATATATTAACCAAAAAAAGACGATTAAATAGGTATATATGTAAGTTTGACAAAATTTTCTATAGAAATAAAATTTTGACAAAATTTTCTATAGAAATAAAATTTTGACAAAATTTTCTATAGAAATAAAATTTTGACAAAATGTTCTATAAAAATAAAATTTTGACAAATATTCTATAAAACTAAAATTTTGGTAGATTATTTTTGGCTCGAGTGAACCGATTGGACAAATTTTTGTGTGATTGGGGATCGGCTATATATAACTATGGACAGATATGGACCAATTTTTACATGGTTGTTAGCGGCCATATACTAGCGCAATGTACCAGATTTCAACCGAATCGGATGAATTGTGCTCCTCCAAGAAATCCGGAGGTCACATCTGGGGAACGATTTAGATGGGGGCTATATATACCCAGCAAAAAAAGCGTCGCCAAAAAAAAGTAATGAAATGTTCTTTTTGGATACGGAAGTGATGCAAAATTGACGCAGAAGCGATGAATTTAACATGGGCTTGTCATACGACGGAAGTCCTCCTTTTCAACGACCGTTGCACTGAATTCTTTAGGTGTGATCCGAATTCAATGTTTTGGATGTAAATAAACAAATTCTGTTATATTTTGTCAAATAAATAATTTTTATATTTTTTTTTATAATTTTAATGGATTCTAACGCTTGTCGGAAACGTTTGACTACAAATATTTTCAAAAATTCAAAATTTTTTCAGATTGGAATTAGGATTGTTTTTCGACAAAATTTAAATGATTCCTACCATTTTATGAATTCTTACTCTGCTTTTAACCTATTTGAAACAAAAAAAAGTTAAAATTACCCATTAAAAATATGAAAAAACATGTCATAAAAATAGAATGAAAAGAACTTCCTATGTAGTTAAAATGAAGAACATCATTGGGAGTACTTCTTCTGGAAGTGCTTTTAAAGTTGTGCTTTTGGAAGAACTTCCAAATTTTCTTGCTAGGTACTTATGCCTCGTTTAAATTCGATAGCTTGTTTCGTTCGGGAGTTAGCGTGATTTCAACATACCAACGGACATGCTTAGATCGATTCAGAATTTCACTACGACCCAGAATATATATACTTTATGGGGTCTTAGAACAATATTTCGATGTGTTACAAACAGAATGACAAGTTAATATACCCCCACCCTATGGTGGAGGGTATAAAAACATACACGCAAATTCACACAATATATGTTAGTTAAAGTCAGATTGTTGGCATATTTGAATTTATGTCAAAAAGGTGAATCTACCATCATAATCATTTCCTACACTGAAAGGAATGAAACGCGTGGAAAGAAAATTCCTTTTAACGATATTCATGTGTTTATTGAAAGTTTAATATGATCAAAGTCGTGGTCTCCCTTATTTATATATTATCAAAACATTTTCTTTTCATCTTATTTCTATATAAAATTTGTTTAAATTTTTTTAATATAATATTTTATCCAATTTTATTTATTTATTTAAGGAAATCGTATGAAACTTTTCTATTGAAAATTTCCCCCAAAATTTTATTTTCTTAGATATAAAAGCTTAAAGAAAAATAAAGTAAAAATTCAAAATATGGCGATTTATATATCATATATTTTTTTTGTCAAATCTTATTCAAATTTGTTGGTTTTATTTTAAAACAAAACATTTGCCATTTTCAGTTTTTTTTTTTTTCGTTTTTAAAGAAAATTTTATGGATAGTGTTTTTTTTATAGATAATTTTATCAAAATTTAATTTCGTATATATACAAATTCAAAGAAAAGGAAAGTGGTAAATATGGCGAATTGTATACATATAAACAAATTTCAAAATATTTTTTCCATATAAAATTTGTCGATTGTATTTTGACACGAAATACTGGCTAGTTAAAAAATTTTTCGAAGAACATTTTATTGGGATGTTTCTCATAGAAAAATTTTCGAAATTCTATTTTTGTAGATATAGAAACTAATAGAAAAAGAAGTAAGAAGTGAGCAGTTTAGAAATTCCTGCAATTTAAAGATTGTTGCAGTACCACCCTATAAATATCAAGCTATTTATTTCAGTGTATAATTTCGTTTGCTCATATGATTTGCTTGGTTGGTCACCAAGCCATTTGGTTGCAAAATGTTTCCTTAAATATCACTTATTTAAATTTATATTACCGTCACATTCCATCTCTTTCCTTCGTTTGCGTTGTCTTTTGTCCCTTTTTTTACTACCAATGTTGCTGATGCATGCTTTTGTGTTTGTTAAATTACCTCATCAAAACGATAAAAATGAAATACACTCTCCAACAACTCCTTTCTTTGCCTATCGTCTTTAGGATTTCATATCAGCACCTGTATCCATACCGATAGTCTGGTCTACCAAAACAACCAGGCAAACATGCAACGATAAAAAAAATATAAGCTTGCCAACGACAGTAGCAATAATTTCCATAATCACATCTCTCTCAACAAACGGGGCGAATAAGCCAACAACACAACAACAAAGAACAAAAAAACAGAGACAGTTGCTGTTGTTGCTCTTTATCCTCTGAACAAGGTCTATAAGCACGAACATGTTGGAGATTATATATTTAAATAGAGAGATACTTATGCCCCCCCCATATACACACACAAACACACATGTACCATAACACAATAGCAGTAATTGATTATAATGTGAGAGAGGGGTAAATTAGGGATTTAAAACAAGGCCTTTTTAAAGGAGGAAATTCGGGGAATTAAAAAACAAAAAAATAATTAACACAATAGACACATGGTGTCGTTGGCAATATTGCACCTGTCCGTCCGTCTGTCTGTGAACACATTTTTGTAATTAAAATCCAGTCGGCAATTTTAATCCACTGTGGCACAAGTTTCTGTTTTGGGCCAGAATAGAAACCTATTGGTATATATTTTTCGCCCCATAGTTGGTCGAATTCTACTAAAAATGGTATATTTTTTTTACTGTTTTTTAGATTGCTAGAATATTTTTATGTTATGGTAGATTTTGCAAAGAGGAGAAATAACCTCTGAAAATTTTCTATAAAAATAAAATTTTGACAAAATTTTATATACAACTAAAATTTTGACAGAATTTTCTATAGAAATAAAATTTGGACAAAATTTTCTATAGAAATAGATTTTTAACAATATTTTCTATGGAAATAAACTTTTGACAAATTTTTCTATGGAAATACATTTTGTCAAAATTTTCTATAGAAATAAAATTTTTGCAATTAATGAATTGTTGATTGAAACGAGCTCGAGGTCTGTATTTTTTAATTTATTTTTTTATTCAATATTTCGTCTTTTCATTGAAAGAGAAAACAACAAAAATATTACACCCACTATTGAGTAGAACCTAACGACACAGCGTCTGTTGTCATAATTTTCTGTTGCTAAATTTTCTTTAGAAATAAAATTTTGACAACATTTTCTATGGAAATAAACTTTCGACAAAATTTTCTATGGAAATAAAATTTTGACAAAATTTTCTATGAAAATAAAATATTGAAAAATTTTCTATGGAAATAAAATTTTGACAAAATTTTCTATAGAAATCAAATTTTGACAAAATTTTCTATAGAAATAAAATTTTGACAAAATTTTCTATAGAAATAAAATTTTGACAAAATTTTCTATAGAAATAAAATTTTGACAAAATTTTCTATAGAAATAAAATTTTGACAAAATTTTCTATAGAAATAAAATTTTGACAAAATTTTTTATAGAAATAAAATTTTGACAAAATTTTCTATAGAAATACAATTTTGACAAAATTTTCTATAGAATTAAAATTTTGACAAAAGTTTCTATGGAAATAAAATTTTGACAAAATTTTCTATAGAATTAAAATTTTGACAAAAGTTTCTATGGAAATAAAATTTTGACAAAATTTTCTAACAAAATTTAATTTTGACAAAATTTGTTATTGAAATAAAATTTTGACAAAATATTAAAAAAAAAATAAAACTTTGACAAAATTTTCTATAGAAATCAAATTTTGACAAAATTTTCTATAGAAATCAAATTTTGACAAAATTTTCTATAGAAATAAAATTTTGACAAAATTTTCTATTGAAATAAAATTTTGACAAAAATTGCTACAGAAATAAAATTTGCTAAATTTTCTATAAAAATGAAATTTTGACAAAATTTTCTATAGAACTAAAATTTTCACAAAATTTTCTATAGAAATAAAATTTTTTATAAAAATAAAATTTTTACAAAATTTTCCCTATAGAAATAAATATTTGATAAAATTTTTAAAATTTTGACAAAATTTTCTATTGAAATACTACAATGCCCGCCTTGCATACTCAAGGTCGTGGGTTCGCTTCCTGCTTCAACCGAACACCAAAAAGTTTTTCAGCGGTGGATTATCCCACTTCAGTAATGCTAGTGACATTTCTGAGGGTTTCAAAGCTCCTCTAAGTGGTTTCACTGCAATGTGGAACGCCGTTCGGACTCGGCTATAAAAAAGAGGTCCCTTGTCATTGAGCTTAACATGGAATCGGGCAGCACTCAGTGATAAGAGAGTCTAAGTGAGCCTGATACATCGGGCTGCCACCTAACCTAATTTATAGAATTCAAATTTTGACAAAAGTTTCTATGGAAATAAACTTTTGACAAAATCTTCTAACAAAATTAAAATTTGACAAAAATTTTTATTGAAATAAAATTTTGACAAAATATTTTAAAGAAATAAAACTTTAACAAAATTTTCTATAAAAATAAAACTTGGACAATATTTGCTACAGAAATACAATTTTGACAAAATATTCTAAAGAAATAAAATTTTGACAAAATCCCCTAAAGAAATTAAATTTTAACAAAATTTTCTATAGAAATAAATTTTTGACAAAATTTTCTATAAAAATAAAATTTTGCAAAATACGATTTTTTGTTTGGTAGTTTTTTGGTAAAATTTTCTCTCAGATTATTTTTGATTCGTGTGGCAACCGTGTCCCAGAAGCCAGATTACGCTGATTTTCTTTAAAAATCCATAAGAAGTACAAGTAATAATATCGTCAAGTGTGTTTAAGACACCGTGGTGCAATGGTTAGCATGCCCGTCTTGCATACACAAGGTCGTGGGTTCGATTCCTTTGTCGACCGAACACCAAATATTTTTCAGCGGTGGATTATCCCAACTCAATAATGCTGGTGACATTTCTGAGTGTTTCAAAGCTTCTCTAAGTGGTTTCACTGCAATGTGGAACGCCGTTCGGACTCGGCTATAAAAAAGAGGTCCCTTGTCATTGAGCTTAACATGGAATCGGGCAGCACTCAGTGATAAGAGAGAAGTTCACCAATGTGGTATCACAATGGACTGAATAGTCTAAGTGAGCCTGATACATCGGGCTGCCACCTAACCTAACCTAACCTAGGTGTTTAATTTGAAATCGTTTCAGATTTTATGTAGCTCCCATACTTATGTTCGTCTGAATTGGGCCAATATAGAAATTAAAGTATGGCAAAATTTTCTTAATTTTTTACAAAGTTTACTATAGGAATAAAATTTTGTGTAGAAATAACATTTTTGACAAAATTTTTTATCGAAATACAATTGTGACAAAATTTTCGATAGAAATAAAATTTTGACAACATTTTCTGTAGAAATAAAATTTTGACAAAATTTTCTGTAGAAATAAAATTTTGACAAAATTTTTCATTGAAATAAAATTTACAAAATTTTCCATAGATATAAAATTTTGACAAGATTTTCTATTGAAATAAAATTTTTAGAACATTTTTTATAGAAATAAAATTTTTAGAACAATTTTTATAGAAATAAAATTTTGACAAAATTTTCTATAGAAATAAAATTTTGACAAAATTTACTATGGAAATAAAATTTTGCAAAATAAGATTTCTGGTTTGGTAGTTTTTTGGTAAAATTTGCTCCCAGTTTCGTGCCCTCGTGCCCCAGAAGCCAGAATTTTACGCTGATTTGCTTGATATTTTGCATAAGGAGTACAATTGGTAATATCGTCGTTTCAGATTTTTATATAGCTCTCATACTTATGTTCTTCCGAATTGGACTAATACAGAAATTAAAGTATGCCAAAATTTACTAAAAAAAAATTTACTTAAGAATAAAATTTTGACAAAATTTTCTATAAAAATAAAATCTGGACATTATTTTCTATAAAAATAAAATCTGGACAACATTTCTATAAAAATCAAAATTTGACAAAATTTTCTATAAAAATAAAATTTTGAAAAAAATTTCTATAGAAATCAAATCTGGACAATATTTTCTATAAAAATAAAATTTTGACAATATTTTCTATAAAAATAAAATCTGGACAACACTTTCTACAAAAATAAAAGTTTGATAAAATTTTCTATAAAAATAAAATCTGGACAACATTTTCTATAAAAATAAGATTTTGACAAAATATTCTATAGAAATAAAATGTTGACAAAACAATTAAAAAGGTTTAATATTAAAGATTTTTGTGATTTAGTTTTTTTTTATGAAACGTATAGATTTACGTTTCATACAAATATGAAACTTTTATAATCGTAAAAAACATTATACGAAATTAAAGTATCCCGGAAAACAAAATTGCACTGATATTTCGGCAGTGTGAGAAATGTGATCGGCCAAAATGGTATATATTTGATTCAGTAAAGTTCATTATATATATCAAAGTAATAGAAATTTCTTGATAAATTCAAAAAAGAATTTTTGACTACCCAATAATTTTATTATATATAAATAATATTTTGTATATAAATGCCTTCTACCACTTCCAGTAAAAAAGGCCTTTCATTGTAAGAATACAAGTATTTTAATGTACTCGTTTAGTATGAGCCAAGTACTCCTTCCAGCAATGAAATAAAAAATCACGTTAACCCAGCAAAATGGTAATGTACATGGACCTCCATACATTTCCATTTTCATACTCAGTAAATGGATCATAATTTCCTCTGTCTACTCGGATGTGTCTCTAGGTTTCAATAGCAGATCCAATTAAGTTTCATTTGTTAAGCATTTTGTCTAAATTATCTTTTGCCATTTTGCTCGTTTATATTTTCCTGCTATCATTTTCATGGTTACCTCTCTCTCTCTCTATATGGTGAAAAGAAAAACTCCTTTGCTAGCTTTCAACAAGCATTGGAGGTATATTGTTGAAAATTTTTTTTTTAGCAGAAATATTTCATCTTCAAATTGGAGAAAAGTTTTGCAAATTCGGGAAAGTCTCAAAGCATTACTGAGGAGTGTACATCAAAGATGAGAATGTTTTTGATGATTCTTTTTATTTTTAATTAATTCTATGATCCTATGACACGGAAAAAAATCTTTTAGAACTCGTAAAACACTTTAGAAATAAGAGCGACAAATCATATTTGATTTTGTTAATATATCATCTGCCACTTCACATAATGCAAAGTTGAGTTATCGAAATTTTTGTTTAGAATCCTAACATTTAAATATTAGGATTTTGTTTTTGTTTAAAAGATACTGCTGGATTATTTTTATTAAAAAATGTTGATATGTTCTTCCATAGACGATTTTTGTTTTGATAACAAATCTTGTCAATTTTTTTTTTATAAAAATTTGATCGATTTTTCGATGTCTATGGAAAATTTTGTCAAAATTTTATTTCTACATAATATTTTGTCGAAATTTGATTTCTTTTGTCAAAATTTTCTATAATTTTGTCCAAATTTTTTTCTATAAATTATGTCACAATTTATTTATAGAAAATTTTGTCAAGATAATATTTTTATAGAAAATTTTGTCAAAATTTTATTTATATATAAAATTTTGTCAAAATGTTATTTCTATAGAAAATTTTGTCAAAAATTTATTTCTATAGAAAATGTTGTCAAAATTTTATTTCTATCGAAAATTTTGTCAAAATTTTATTTATATCGAAAATTTTGTCAAAATTTTATTTCTATAGAAAGTTTTGCCGAAATTTAATTTATATCGAAAATTTTGTCAAAATTTTATTTCTATAGAAAATTTTGTCAAAATTTTATTTCTATAGAAAATTTTGTCAAAATTTTATTTCTATAGAATATTTTGTCAAAATTTTATTTCTATAGAAAATTTTGTCAAAATTTTATTTCTATAGAACATTTTGTCAAAATTTTATTTCGATAGAAAATTTTGTGAAAATTTTATTTCTGTAGGAAATTTTTGTCAAAATTTTCTATAATTTTGTCAAAATTTTATTTCTATACAAAATTTTGTCAAAATTTTATTTCTAAAGAAAATTTTGTCAAAATTTTATATCTATATAAAATTTTGTCAAAATTTTATTTCTATAGAAAATTTAGTCCTGCACCTTTATTGGGCAGGTGTCTTTTTTTACTGCTGAAAATTATCATGATAAAGTCACTTCCAATGCTTCTCATCAGCATAGCCCTTGTAGTACTCTCCGTTGTCAATGACATTGCCTTAGTCGTTTTTTAAGTGTTTTGGATTTAATTGGTGGCTTCTGCCATTTTGGGGTTTTGTTTAAACAACCAAATACCAAGGGAGACATTACGAGGTGTGTGATTATGTGAGACTCATAAAAGCATCGTTCGTTTTTTTCTAAATGCTTTGTCTTGGATATTGCCTGCACAGCCTCTTGTAGTTGCCGATGGCAGCAACAAATTTCTATCCTGGTTTCAGATAGCTGTTGACATTATTTTCACACATATTCATATGATGTCATCAGTTTTTTTGTGCCACTTGTACATAAAGCCTGCCAGTTTTTTTCTATGGCAAGGATACGGGCATGAAAATCGTCCTCTGTGTCTATAAGCTATGGGTTGAAAGAAGCTTTTTAATTTATTTTTTATTTTGTGGGGCCTAGCATTTTCATCTAAAATTACTGCCGACAAAGATGTTAAACAAAAATGTTAATTTATTCAAATGTATGTTTAAAATAAAATAAAAAAAATTGCAATAGCATATCTGTTTGGTTGTCAAGCTATCTCGGGAACACAAAATAAGTGTGAAATTATTTTCCCTTATGTGAAGTTTTTTTGGAATACAAACAAAGTTCAAAGACCAAATGCCTTTTAGGTCTTGTTTATAGATTTTGAACTCTATGCATTTATGTTGCTGAGGGGCTTGATGGCCCAAAGACTTGATTTAAATTATTTCCCCCTTCATTTAGGGGGTTTGTATAAATTCAAATATTCTCTAAAATATATTCTTACCAAAATTTAATAAAATTTATTAATGAGATGCTTACCATTGCCATTTATATGTTGTTGACAATTTTAAACTTCATTTGCATAATATATTTGCCACAATTTTGCCAAGCATTTCATGTAAAATTCTTATAAATTTCATTGGTAGCAAAAACATATCTCTTGTGGTTTTTGTGGTAACACTCTACACATGTCTGTTAGATATATGCCCATGAAGTGAAAATGTTTATGCAAATGTGACCTTTAAAATAAGGACTATGCCAGTTATTTTTACTTTAATGGTGATAAGTTATTTAAATTTAATTATGGATAATAAAATATAGTAGTAGAGAACCTAAATATGAATCTGTAATAGCGAGGAGCTATATGATCATATTTCTCTAAATTATAGTATTTTAAAGAGGGGAAAGGTTAGTACAAATATTTAATCTTTTTAGATTTTTATTAGACTTCCTACCAAATGATCTTAACCCACCACAGCAATGAGTCTTTTTGAGAGTCTTCAGAACGTTTGATTTCGTCTTCTAATTCAATCCTTTGTATTTTATTTGCCTTGGATGGTCATTATCCAAAGTTTTATTAATAAATAATACAAAATTTCATATGTATATATCACCAAAATACATTGAATGGTTAATACCTGGTAAAAGACAGGATTGTATGTGAATAACCGCAACAGTAGGGTATATCTTAAATAAATTAGATTTTCATTATTTTTCTAGTAAAAATAAAGGCAGCTAGAAATTAATGGAAAATCCAAAAAGTTGTGAAAAGAACTGAAGGAAACGTGATAGGTACATGGTGTCTTTGGCTTTGATGTCAGTCTGTACGTCTGTGAACCACGGTTTTCACTCGAGCCAAAAATAATCTACAAAAATTGGGAGAAAATTTTACTAAAAAATTAAATAAAGAATCTTTTTTAATTTCCATAGAAAATTTTATCAACATTTTATTTCTATAGAAAATTTTGTCAACATTTTTTTTTATATTGAAAATTTTGTCAAAATTTTATTTCTATAGAAAAATGTATCAAAATTTTATTTCTATAGAAAAGTTTGTCAAAATTTTATTTCTATAGAAAATTTTGTCAAAATTTTATTTCTATAAAAAATTTTGTCAAAACTTTATTTCTATAGAAAATTTTGTCAAAATTTTATTTTTATGGAAAATTTTAACAAAATTTTATTTCTATAGAAAATTTTGTGAAAATTTTATTTTTATAGAAAATTTTGTTAAAATTTTATTTTTATGGAAAATTTTGTTAAAATTTTATTCCTATAGACAATTTTATTTCTATAGAAAATTTTATTTCTATAGAAAATTTTGTTAAAATTTTATTTCTAAAGAAAATTTTGTTAAAATTTTATTTCTAAAGAAAATTTTGTCAAAATTTTATAGAAAAATTGTTAGGTTAGGTTAGGTTAGGTGGCAGCCAGATGTATCAGGCTCACTTAGACTATTCAGTCCATTGTGATACCACATTGGTGAACTTCTCTCTTATCACTGAGTGCTGCCCGATTCCATGTTAAGCTCAATGACAAGGGACCTCCTTTTTATAGCCGAGTCCGAACGGCGTTCCACATTGCAGTGAAACCACTTAGAGAAGCTTTGAAACCCTCAGAAATGTCACCAGCATTACTGAGGTGGGATAATCCACCGCTGAAAAACTTTTTGGTGTTCGGTCGAAGCAGGAATCGAACCCATGCAAGGCGGGCATGCTAACCATTATTTGTATAGAAAAATTTATCAAAAATGTATTTTTATAGAAAATTTTGTCAAAATTTTATTTCTATAGAAAATTTTGTTAAAATTTTATCACATATTAGTTTTTTTGATCTCAGCTTTAAAACCATTGCTTTGACTAAACTACAAGAGTAGCTTAACCACCAGAGAAAAAGAATGTTTGTTAGATTTAGTTGGGCAAAGAAAGATGGTTAGATGAACGCACGTTTCGGAATAACCACATTCGTTATCAGCATCCTCTACTTGCGGCAAAGGTCGGAAGGTTCAAATGTGGTTTTCTTTGTGTTTAGTGATCTAACCCGAATTTATTCTGATAATTGGTTGATAGTTTTGCTGCAAGTAGAGGTTGCTGATGAGGAATGTGGTAATTCCGAAACGTGCGTCCATCCAACCATCTTGCAGTCTATAGCGCTTTGCCCAAATAAATTTGACAAACATTCTTTTCCTCTGTTGGTTAAGCTACGCTTGTAGTTTAGTCAACTCAATGGTTTTAAAGCTGAGATCAAAACAACAAATATGATTGAAGTACAAACCAACAATACCAAACCAAAATTTTATTTCTATAGAAAATTTTGTCACAAATTTATTTCTATAGAAAATTTTATTTCTATAGAAAATATATCAACATTTGATTTCTATAGAAAATGTGATCAAAATTTTATTTCTTTTGATTTTAATGGAAAATTCTGTCAAAGTTTAATTCCTACAGAAAATGTTGTCAACATTTCATTTTTATAGTACATTTTGTCAAAATTTTAATTCTATAGAAAATTTTGTCAAAGTTTAATTCATATAGAAAATTTTGTCAAAATGCTATTTCTGTAGAAAATATTGTAAAAAATTTTATTTCTATAGAATATTTGGTGAAATTTTTATTTCTATATAAAATTATGTCAAAATTGTATTTCTATAGAAAATTTATGAATTACCTCCTTGCAAAATCTACCAAAACTTCAAGAGTTCTACCAATCTATCGAACAATAAAAAATCTACCGTTTTGTGGTAGAATTCTACTAACTGTGGGATCCGTGCTGTGAACCCACTTTTTACTATCAAAGATTTGATTGAAAAATCGGTATCGATTATGAAAAATCGGAATAGATTAAAATTTAAAGCCGATTAGGATACACGCTTTAAATTTTTGACACAAGTCCATTTTTGTTGTCAATAACATTCCGATTTTGCCTGATGCCTGGCACTTCTATGGCCCAAGATGAGAGAGTTTATCATTGAGTGGCTCCATATTTTGCACACGGAGTACAATTTATAGTTTCACTATTTTGCGTGTACTCGAATATTTCCAATGGTAGTTTCTGAAAAGTGTATGGCATAAATATCCTGCACTTGTTTGCTGTAGTAAAAAATTGATATAAATATGCTATTTCCAAAAGCATTGAAATAATACAAGTATCACCCTTTTATCTACTTTTCCCTCTATAACTTCTCATTTTCACATTCTAGGTATACGAATTGTGATTGTTTGAAGTTTTGTATCATGGCTTGTTTTAGTCATCTGTATATGTGGCCTCAAGGTATACGCCATACAAACACACTAAGATAATATTACTGTCATAGTTATTAATGACATTAATGTGGCTTTTGCAAGCGTACATGTTTGGCATGAATGCATCTTTTCATGCATCACAAATTTCAACATGCTTTCACACACAATAAACACATCCTTCCCCACTTCCTTACTCGTTGGATATACACCTACAATATACTGTAATATGCCATATGAATTTTATATGGGTGTTTATGAGAGAGAGAGAGAGAGAGAGAGAGTGTGTGTATGTTTATATTCTGAACGTTCAGATCGATTAATTTAATTTATTTTTAACCTTGTACACTCTCTCAAACTTAGTTGTATATTCACAATGTCTCTGTGTTAGTGTGTGTGTGTAATTTAGAGTAAATGTATCAGTCTATATAGTGTGTTTGTATGTTCGTTCCATTTAAGATGTATGATGTGTGACAATCTAAAATTTGACATCCTCATTATCGCCATCACTATCAGCATTCACAAAAGCAGCAAACATCAGCATACGACTGCATCCAGCAATGCTGCCACTTACTCTAAACTCCATCATCACTTCATATCTATTCTCAGGCACGTATGTATAGAGAGTGTGTGTGTAGTGGGTGTACGAACCCATTGATGTACTATCCCAGCGGGAAAATTGCGAAGTACCGCAAAAATCATGCCTTCTTAGCCCATGATTTTGGGATCCTTAACACCTTCCCATATGCCTTCTCCTATCATGCATTCTATAATGCCTTGCACTTCCTTTCTAAAAAATGCCCGCACACATTATTCTGTGCCTTCTTTGGGAATTGGAAAAAGAAGGACCTACATTGTTGTTATAAGAACGAAAATTCAGTTTTACAGACAGTTTTAATCAAATCTTTAATTCGTGAAATTGAATCTGACTTTAGGTGAAAGTAAAAGCAATATTTTTTCCTTGGAGTTAAAGAAGCAAACAAATTGTCTTTGATAGATCAGCTCGCCCATTCTCTCCAGTAATTTTGACAACTTGTTTCACGGTATGAAATTGAAAATATTTTTAATGTGAATCGTAAAGTCCAATAGGAAAACACGAATTAACTCATTCTCATATTAAACAAATAAGGAAAGTCTAAAGTCGGGCGGGCGGGCTATATTATACCCTTGACCACTAAGTATGCCAATATCTTAACACCTTCAAATTTGTTAGGAGCTATATAAAGGTTTATGTTATTTTCCCATATACAAATATTTAAATATGAACCGATTTGGGCATTTTTTTTTAACATTCACAAAATGTTTAGACTCAAAATTTAAATTGGTTTATGACCCGGACGGACAACAATGTTAGTAAAAACCAAGTAAGGAAAGTCTAAAGTCGGGTGGGGCCGCCTCTATTATACACTGCACCACTTTGTAAAACCACATTTTCGACACTATATCAAATCCGTCAAATGTGTTGGGCGCTATATATGAAGGTTTTTGTCTGACTCCATCTGAACAAAATTTATAACCTATAGACTTAAAATTTAAGTCGGCTAATGCCCTGGGATGGTACACTATGTTAGTAAAAAAATATGGGAAACCTTTTAATCTGAACCAATTTTGAGGCAACTTCGCAAAAGTGTATTTATGATTTATCGGTCGATAGATATGTATTAGAAATAAAGGAAAATTTGAGTCACTTTTACAAGTTTTCGACTTAGCAGTGGAGTTTTTATAAGGAAAATGTGGGTATTTTGGTCATTTTTGCCCAAATCGGAAAAGCATATATGGAAGCTATATAGAAATCTGAACCGATTTTAACCAAATTTGACATGCATTCTTACGGCCATTTTCATGAAGCTCCGTTAGGCTTTAACTCCCAGTTAACAGAAAATAAATTGCAAATATCTGCTCTCCGGTTAACTTTAACTGAAAATTTTTGGGCAGTTAAGTTCCTAACTGACATATGGAATATATAGGCAAAATGGCAGCTATGGCCATACTACGGTTTAACGGATCACTAACGGAGCTTCATGAAAATGGGGGTTAGTATTTTAATTCTACTCCCTGTGCAAAATTTCACGTAAATCGGACTAAAACTTTGAACTCTGTGGTCATATGACGAAAAATCGGACGAAAGATATATATGGGAGCTATATCAAAATTTGAACCGATTTCAATTAAAATTCGCTCGCATATCCAGAACCATAATTCTACTCCCTGTGCAAAGTTTCAAGTAAATCGGGGTAACTCTTTGGTCTCTGTGGGTATATGAGTCGAAATGGGTCGAAAGATATATTCGGGAAGTATATCTAAATCTGAACAGATTTCAACTAAATTTGGTATAATTAACAATACTATTAAACGCACTCCTTAAGCAAAATTTGAAGCAAATCAGGGTAAAACTCTGGCATTTGAGGCCATATAAGTCCAAATCGGACGAAAGATATATATGGGAGCTATATCTAATAATTTTGCATGTTTGACGAGAGCCCCCAAATATTCGGCCTTGCGAATAAGTTGATAAATACGTCAATTATGGCCATATCGGTGATAAATATATATGGCAGCTATATCTAAATCTGAACCGAAATCAATAGCGATTATCTTTGAGCCAAGGTAAAACTCTGTGCCAAATTTGAGGACGATCGGATTTAAACTGCGACCTGTACTTTTCACACAAAATTACATATACAGACAGACGGACATCGCTAAATCGACTCAGAATTTAATTCTAAGACGACCGGTATACTAAACGACCTTCTTGGCGTTACATACAAATGCACAATCTTATACCCTGTACCACAGTAGTGGCGAAGGGTATAAAAACGAACTAAAAATAAGGACAAAATCATTGGCATTTCATTCTATTTTTTGGAATCGTACGAAAATTTTCTTTTGCTTTAGTTCATATGGAATTTATGCTTGCTTTAGTTCACATGGAATTTACAAAATGTTTGAGACATACTTACAAACAACGAAAATTTCATTGTGATGTGGAAAATTTCGAAAAAAAAATTTAACTGCAAACAAATAATCAATAGTTATCAATAATTATTGTGCAATAAAAATAAGTTAAATTTAGCGTTCGGCCAACTACGGATTTTTTCGGTGTAGTAATATCGACTTTTCATTTTCCCCTAATCAAGTATATATACACTGTATATAGTCGGAAATAGATATTTTGTTGTGCTACGGACGGAATGACATATTTATTATACCCCCAATACCATTCTGTGACGTCAGGTATAAAAAGGATTTCATACTAATTCTTTGTTGGCTGCCAAGCTATTAATTTACTTATTTCTAGTTACTCCTAACTTTGGCCTTCTAGAAGGCATTCTCTGTAACATATAAAAGATCCGATACCCATTATACGTTCACTTCCAAGAGAAGGGAACGCGGAATGACCTCACGTGTAGCTTAAGTTTACCTTTTGGTGCCCACATCACTTAAATGTCTCGTAGGCCAGTGGATGAGTGTAGGACTATCAATAACGAGGACCCCGGTTCAAATCCCGACGGAGCAGAAAAATAAAAATACACTTGAGGTAAATATTAAAATCACAAAAATAAGATAAACTGTATAGGAAAAGTAAGTCAAATTAAATTCTAACGTAAAAGGTATGAGGGCAAATGTTCAGTTCATAGACAACCTTGCCTTCAAAATATTTATTTTTACACGCTTTCTTTTATGCCTTCCTGTCCAGGCCTTTTTGAGGGCCTTCTTTGGAAGGCATGATTTTTGTACTTAGTATGAAGGCCTGATAACATGGCATCGACGACACCACCTCTAGAAGGCATACGAATAGAAGCGAGAGGCAAGGCCTTGGCCTCCAATCCAATCCAATGTTATTTTGAAATGAACACGTAATGCAGCGCCCAGGCCTTATAGCTACCCGGACAGCACTTCCATCATCGATTCCACGTCGCTTCCATTTCCCGCTGGGATGATCTTTAAGCCTTTGGTTGTCTGCCTATGTGTGATTGCAAAATGTAACAATGTCTATGCCGGTGTTTAATATCTTTTACGATAGATTCACGTTCACGTCCAATTGGCCTTTGGGAACCGAAGGTGTCAGGCACGTTTTAAGGGTGATGACAATTTTTTTTACGTGGAAAAAAGAATTTAATTTTTAGTAAAATTTCATATAAAAAGTAGACAAAAAAGACAACAACACCAAACGTGATCCAAAAAGCGAAGGCCAGATTTGATCGAAATCCAAAGACCAGTGGCAGAAAACTTCCCCAGCAGCTGAGAATAGCGAGAATGGGAGCAATACATATTGAAAAATGAGATTGAGTTTCAAAGCCATTGAAGTTCCAAACAGTGTAAAAAATTAAAAAGATCTCCATCGAAATAAAATTTTAACAAAATTTTCTATGGAAATAAAATGTTGACAAAAATCGTTGTTGTTTTTTTATTTCAGCTCTTTTCCTCTGTTGGTTAAGCTACACTTGTAGTTTAGTCAATGTATGGTTTTAAGCTGAAATAAAAAAAACAACAACAATGCTTAAAGAACAAAACCAACAATAACAAAACAAAACGAATGGTTGACAAAAATCTTTATAGAAATAAGATGTTGACAAAATTTCCAATAGAAATAAAATTTTGATAAAAATTTCTATAGAAATAAAATTATGACAAAAATTTCTATAGAAATAAAATTTTGACAAAATTTTCTACAGAAATATAATTTTGCCAAATTTTCTATAGCAATCAAATGTTGACAAAATTGTCTAAGCAACTAAAAATTCGAGAAAATTTTCAAAAACAAATACAGTTTTGTCAAAAATTTCTATAGAAAAAAAAATTTTGACAAAATTTTCTACAGAAATAAAATTGTAACAAAATTTTCTATAGAAATAAAATTTTGACAAATTTTTCGATAGAAATAAAATTGTGACAAACTTTTCTATAGAAATAAAATTTTGACAAAATTTTCTATAGAAATAAATTTTGAGAAAATTTTCTATAGAGATAAAATTTTGACAAATTTTTCCATAGAAATAAAATTGTGACAAAATTTTCTATAGAACCAAAATTTCTTTTGTTGCTTACACCCACCCTGTAGATGTCAATTTATATAATTTTCATTTCAATCGCAACTTTTTATATTCTCCATCATAGGGAGCATCTTACTCCCATGGGGGTATACTAACTTTGTCATTCTGTTTGTAACACATCAAAATATTGGTCTCATAGGTTGACACAGTTGGTAGAATTCTACCAACTTTGGTAGATTTTTTAATATTTGGCAGATTGGTTAAATTCTTGATGTTTTCGTAGATTTTGCAAAACATTCCTGTCGAATTAAGAGGTATTTCAACTTTCTATAAAAATCAACTTATTCTATAGAAAATTTTACAAAATTTTATTTCTATGGAAGATTTTGTCAAAATTTTAATTTTATAAAAAATTTTGTCTACATCTTATTTCTATTGAAGATTTTTCAAAATTCTATTTCTATCGAAAATTTTGTCAACAATTTATTTCTATAGATAAATTTGTCAAAATTTTATTTCTATAGAAAATTTTGTCAATAAAATGCTGCAAGTAGAGGATGCTGATGAGGAATGCGGTAATTCCGAAACGTGCTTCCATCCAACCATTTTGCAGTCTATAGGGCTTTGCCCAAATGCATTTGACAAACATTCGTTTCCTCCATTGGTTAAGCTACTCTTGTAGTTTAGTCAATGCAATGGTTTTAAGCTGAGATCGAAACAACAAATATGATTGAAGAATAAACCAGCAATAAAAAACAAAACGTATGAAATAAAATTTTGACAAAATCTTCGATAGAAATAACATTTTAGCAAAATTATAGAAATAAAATGTTGACAAAATTTTCTATAGAAATGCAATTTTGACAAAAATTTCTATAGAACTAAAATTTTGACAAAATTTTCTATAACAATAAAATTTTGACAAAATTTGCTATAGCAATAAAATTTTGACAAAATTTGCTATAGCAATAAAATTTTGAAAAAATTTGCTATAGAAATAAAATGTTTGACAAAATTTGTTATAAAAATAAAATTTTGACAAAATGGTCTATAGCAATAAAATTTCGACCAAATTTTCTATAGAAATAAAATGTATGACAAAGTTTGTTATAAAAATACAATTTTGACAAAATTTTCTATAGAAATAAAATTTTGACAAAATTTTCTACTGAAATAAAATTTTGACAAAATTTTCTACTGAAATAAAATTTTGACTAAATTTTCTATTGAAATAAAATTTTGATTAAATTTTCTATAGTAATTACATTTTGACAAAATTTTCTATAGAAATAAAATTTTGACTAAATTTTCTATTGCAACAAAATGTTGACAAAATTTTCTATAGAAATTAAATTTTGACTAAATTTTCTATACAAATTAAATTTTGACAAAAATTTCTATAGAAATAAGATTTTGACAAAATTTTCTATAGAAATAAGATTTTGACAAAATTTTTTATAGAAATAAAATTTTGATTACATTTTCTACAGCAATAAAATGTTGAAAAATTTTCTATAGAAATTGCAATTTGACAAAATTTTCTATAGAAATAAAAATTTGACAAAAATTTCTATAGAAATAAAATTTTGACAACATTTTCTATAGAAATAAAATTTTGACAAAATTTTCTGTAGAAATAAAATGTAGACAAAAATGTCTATAGAAATTAAATTTTGCCAAAATTTTCTATAGAAATAAAATTTTGACAAAATTTTCTATAGAAATAAAATGTTGACAAAATATTCTATAATAATTACATTTTAAAAAATTTTCTATGGAAATAAAAATTTGACAAAAATTTTTATATAGAAATAAAATTTGGACAAAATTAAAATGTTGACAAAATTTTCTATATAAATAAAATTTTGACTACATTTTCAATAGCAATAAAATGTTGACAAAATTTTCTATAGAAATTAAATTTTGACAAAATTTTCTATAGAAATTAAATTTTGACAAAAATTTCTTTGGAAATAAAATTTTGACAAAATTTTTTTAGAAATAAAAATTTGACTAAATTATAAACAATAAAATGTTGCAAAATTTTCTATAGAAATTACATTTTGACAAAATTTTCTATAGAAATAAAAATTTGACAAAAATTTCTATAGAAATAAAATTTTGACAAAATTTTCTATAGAAATAAAATTTTGACAAAATTTTCTATAGAAATAAAATTTTGACAAAAAATTTCTATAGAAATAAAATGTAGACAAAATTTTCTATAGAAATTAAATTTTGCCAAAATTCTCGATCGAAATAAAATGTTGACAAAATTTTCTATAGAAATAAAATTTTGACAAAATTTTCTATAGAAATAAAATTTTGACAAAATTTTCTAGTTATACAATTATTTTTCGAGCTTTTATGGACAGATATAGATTAAGGAACCTGGTTAATAGAGCCATTGAAAAGAAAACGCCAGATACAAATCTATACACGCCTGGACTGTACATGTTTCGGTTCGGGCGAATGAACCTTTCCACAGCCTTTAGTATAGATCTGGCTGGGAGAGATAACTCAATTTTGGGCCCTTTATGCTAACTCCTTATGGAGTTTCGGCATCAGGCTAACATGAAATATAATAAGCAACGATGAGCCCGTCGTAAAACTAGGAAAAACACGACTAATGTACGCGTTAGAATTGTTGTTGTATCCTAGAAACCAGTTTCTGTTAATTGTCATATGTTGTAGTTGACTGTAGAAACAATAAGCATTGTTCGACTGTTCACCACTTAGGTGAATTATAACAAATTAGCTTTCTAAAAATAAATTTCGTGTTGTTGCATTACTATGTAACAAAACGAAATAAAAATAAGATTAAGGGACATGTAAGTTATATGAAAAGATGATGTACAGTGGGAGAAAAGATGATTCAATTTGTAAGAGGAAATTTCCCAAATGTTTTCTCCATAAGGAGTTAGCATAAAGGGCCCAAAATTGAGTTATCTCTCCCAGCCAGATCTATACTAAAGGCTGTGGAAAGGTTCATTCGCCCGAACCGAAACATGTACAGTCCAGGCGTGTATAGATTTGTATCTGGCGTTTTCTTTTCAATGGATCTATTAACCATGTTCCTTAATCTATATCTGTCCATAAAAGCTCGAAAAATAATTGTATAATTAGATATAATGCATTTGGACGTCAATTGCCTGTTTCGGTATCAGGCTAACATAAAATATAACAAAATTTTCTATTGAAATAAAATTTTGACTAAATTTTCTGTAGAAATAAAATGTTGACAAAATGTTGTATAGAAATTAGAAGGAAAAGGTAAAAGGTGATTTGAAGAACAGGTGAGTAGCATTTGGTGTGTCCCGAGTTGATGGGCCATGGGGACACCATGGTTGGGGAGGGTCAGGCCATGACATGCCTTGGAAAACCGGCATGCCAGCAAGCCAATATGGGTGATAGTTGTGTGGATATTAATTTTTGTGATACGTACTTGTTGGTCTTTGTGCTGTCCTTCAAAGCTGGTTGAATGTTTAGTTTTTTTTGTCAGCTGCCAGAGGACTGAGTTGCCAATGAACCGCGCCCCACAGACTGAGCCAAAAGCCGGCAACACCGATCAGCAACCAGCGTACGTCAACTCAGTTCCTCACTCCAGATGGCGGTAGCCTCCGGGCTGTGACAACTCAGTCCTCTGGCAGCTGACAAAAAAACTAAACATTCAACCAACTCTGGAGGACAGCACAAAGACCAACAGGTACGTATCACAAAAATTAATATCCACACAAGTTACCACCCATATTGGCTTGCTGGCATGACGGTTTTCCAAGGCATGCCGTGGCCTGACCCTCCCCAACCATGGTGTCCCCGTGGCCCACCAACTCGGGCCATCGATAGAAATAAGATTTTAACAAAATGTTCTATAAAAATAAAACTTTGACAATATTTTCAATTGAAATAAAATTTTGATAACATTTTGACTAAATTTTCTATAGAAATAAAATGTTGACAAAATTTTCCCTAGAAATTACATTTTGACAAAATTTTCTATAGAAATTACATTTTGACAAATTTTCTATAGAAATTACATTTTGACAAAATTTTCTATAGAAATAAAATTTTTCAAAATTTTCTATAGAAATAATATTTTGACAAAATTTCCTATAGAAATAAAATTTTGACAAAATTTTCTATAACAATAAAATTTTTGACAAAATTTTCTATGAAAATAAAATTTTGACAAAATTTTCTATAACAAAATTTTGACAAAATTTGCTATAGAAATAAAATGTTTGACAAAATTTGTTATAAAAATAAAATTTTGACAAAATTTTCTATAGCAATAAAATTTCGACCAAATTTCTATAGAAATAAAATGTTTTTGTTATAAAAATAAAATTGTGACATAAGAAACCTTTTTCGTAGCACATGAAATACTTTTTCATTTCAATCACTCCAACTATGCATTACCCTTTCCCTCCACAAGCCTTTAGAACTTATGATTATTTGATGAACTTTTGCATGTGGGTATCCTTATAGATGATTTGTAGATACGCAAACACCTTTTTGTCTAATCATTAACATTGATGAGATTTAAATACGCCTCTATGGCATATGGAATTGGTATTGTCGCCATTGTGTTGCATCAAGCATTCACTTATGCGAATGAATGAGGTTGATTGAAATCATATACCTTTTTCAACTTGCATTGTTGAAAATGATTTCTCGATTGATTCTTGATGAATGATGAGTGAGTGTAATGATGAGATGAGTAATTCATTAATATTTCATTGTTCGTCTTCAGTTTTATATGATATTGGATGTATGGATGTGGGTGGGTGGATATGATGCATAGTTACAATGCCACAAGGATATTTTGTATGAAATTTTAGAACTGAATTTAATTATTATTATACCCATTTGAAATCGTTCTAAATTCCATTAATAAAATAGGTGTAAGGCCACCATTTTAGCTCCCCTAAATGTTTTTGGTATATATTTTTCTCCCAATATGTTTTCTGCCAACAAAAATTGATGAATGCTAAAAAAAAAAAACTGAAAAAAAGTAAACCAAAAATTAAATTCATAAAATCTGTTTGACATTTTAACGATTCAATCGAACACATCTACCAATATTAGACCACAAATTGAACAAAATTTAGAAATTGTGGTTTAAATTGATCTGTTGTTTGCATTGGCAATCCATTTACCCAATCATGACAGCTGAAAAGTGAAATATGTTCAATTCGATTAAAACACTTTCAGAGCATCAAAAAAGGCATAAAAACCTATGTATATTTGAAAAAAAAAAAAATAAATAAATAAAAAATATTAAAATGGCCAGTTATATATTATTGGTCAGTTAAATTAAAACAACCAATAAATTGAATATTTTGTGGCTTTGACGAAACCATTATTGTCTAGCTAACATAGGGGAATTCTTAAAGCAAAGTAATTGTGGTCAAAAAAAATTTTGTTATTTTCACGATTATTAACGTGATCATGCAAAATTGTAAAAATAATAATTGGCGAATAGATTTTATACTGTGGTCCAATCTTTCGATAATTTTGATTCAGATTTTTGGCATACAAAGTGTCATGTTTTTAGTGCTAAACTGATACAAAATATTAAGAACAAATTTCGTAAAAATAATGAAATATAGTCTTAGTTTTGTTGACCTCTTTGTTCTTATTAATTTTCTTCTTCCTTAAGCCAATAAACGAAAAATATAATATTTGCTTGATCAAAAAATATTTCGAAAAAGAAAAATATAATATTTGCTTGATCAAAAACTATTTCTATTATATATAGCATAAGAATATCTGAAATTTTCGTATTTCCTTTTCTTATAGACCCATGCTCTGTCCACACAAAATTGTTTTTTTTTCTGATTCATTCACGAAATTAATTTCCTTCGATACGGTTGAAATTTGGTACGTGGTGTTAGTATATGGTCTCTAACAACCAAGCAAAAATTGATCAACATCGATCCATAATTATATATAGCCCCCATATAAACCGATCCCCAGATTTGACCTCCGGACAGGGCTGCCAATTTTGGCGATTTATCGTCATTTTGACAATTTTTTACTCAAAAAGTAGCAAATGCCGATTTTCCGATTTTTTGCCTAAAAAATGACGATATTAGCTCGGTTCAAAAATTTGGACTAGAAGCGGTTCGTTTACACAATTAGAGCCAGCAAAAGAGAGAATTCATTTGAAAATGGTCAGACAGAGAAATTGCAGTTTTTACTAGAGATTTCATACATGTAGGAGCTATACCTCATTGTACATCTACAGTATTACTATCACGGTTGCCACTCGTGCCAAAAATAATCCACCAAAGTTTGAAGAACATTTTATCAAAAATCTACCAAATTAGAAAAATATCTTGAAGTTGTTGATCAAATGGTTAGTATATACAAAAATTTTGTTTTATTCGAAAGAAATGTTTTATATGGAATTTATAGAAAATTTTGTCAAAATTTTATTTCTATAGAAAATTTTGTCAAAATTTTATATCTATAGAAAATTTTGTCAAAATTTTATTTCTATAGAAAATTTTGCCAAAATTTTATTTCTATAGAAAATTTTGTCAATATTTTATTTCTACAGAAAAAGTTGTTCAAATATTATTTCAATAGAACATTTCGGCACAATTTTATTTGTATAGAAAATTTTGTCAAAATTTTATTTGTATAGAAAATTTTGTCAAACTTTTATATCTACAGAAAATTTTGTCAACATTTTATTTCTATAGAAAATTTTGTCAACATTTTGTCTCCATAGAAAATTTTGTCAAAATTTTATTTCTATAAATTTTTTTTTTCAAAATTTTATTTCTAAGAAATTTTTTTTCAAAATTTTATTTCTACAGAAAAATTTGTTCAAATTTTATTTCAATAGCAAATTTTGTCAAAATTTTATTTCTACAGAAAATTTTGTCAAAATTTTGTTTCTATAGAAAATTTTGTCAAAATTTTATTTCTATGGAAAATTTTGTCAAATCTTTATTTCTATAGAAAATTTTGTCAAATCTTTATTTCTATAGAAAATTTTGTCAAAATTGTATTTTTATAAAAATTTTTGTCAACAATTTACTTCTATAGAAAATTTTGTCAAAATTTTATTTCTATAGAAAATTTTTTTCAAAATTTTATTTCTACAGAAAAATTTGTTCAAATTTTATTTCAATAACAAATTTTGTCAAAATTTTATATCTACAGAAAATTTTGTCAAAATTTTATTTCTATAGAAAATTTTGTCACAATTTTATTTCTATGGAAAATTTTGTCAAATCTTTATTTCTATAGAAAATTTTGTCAAATCTTTATTTCTATAGAAAATTTTGTCAAATTTGTATTTTTATAAAAGTTTTTGTCAACAATTTACTTCTATAGAAAATTTTGTCAAAATTTTATTTCTATAGAGAATTTTGTCAAAATTTTATTTCTACAGAAAAAATTGTTCAAATTTTATTTCAATAGCAAATTTTGTCAAAATTTTATTTCTACAGAAAATTTTGTCAAAATTTTATTTCTACAGAAAATTTTGTCAAAATTATATTTCTATATAAAATTTTGTCAAATCTTTATTTCTATAGAAAATTTTTTCAAAATTGTATTTTTATAAAAATGTTTGTCAACAATTTATTTCTATAGAGAATTTTGTCAAAATTTTATTTCTATAGAAAACTTTGTCAAGCCTTTATATCTGTAGAAAATTTTCGCACATTTTTATTTTTATATCTATAAAATATTCTTGCAAAAATTTATTGCTATAGAAAATGTTTGGCAATTATTTTCTGTAATAAATTTTTGCAAAATTGTATTTCTTAGAAAATTTTGCAAAATTCTATTTTTAATAAAATTTTTGCAAATTGTCAAATTTTGGAATATCGGGCAACACATGTGTAAATATTAAAGATCTTTATTTTTATTTTTAAATAAAAAACATACTGAAGTAAAACTATAGATTAAAACAAATATTTTTTTATATTATTTTTGGAATTGCATAGCATAGTATTGCATAAAAATGTTTTTTTTTTTTTATTTAATTTTTATACAAGACTGAATTCATTATGATGTTGCTGTTGAAATGCATAGTTGTGTTAATTTTCTGTTCTTTATATGAAATAAATATTTTTGTTTTTAACCAAAAATTTAGTTTGGTTTTAATATTATTAACATTGCAGATTTATTGACGATTTTTAAAATGGAAGTGACAATTATGACGATTTTTTCGGAAAAAAGTGACGATTATTCTTGAAATTTTATTGGTAGCCCTGCCTCCGGAGCCTATTGGAGGAGCAAAATCTATTCGATCCGGTTAAAATTTGGAATGTGCTTTTAGTATATGGTCTTTAACAACCATACAAAATTTGGTCCATATCGGTCCATAATTAATTAACCTATCCCCAGATTTGACCTCCAATGCCTCTTGAAGGAACAAAATTCATCCGATCCGGTTGATATTTGGTACGTGGATTTAGAATATGGTCCCTAATAAATGTATCCATTTCGGTCCATAATTATATATAGTCCACATATAAACCGATCCCCAGATTTGACCTTCGGAGCCTCTTGGAGTAGTAAATTTCATCCGAGCCGTTTGAAATTTGATACGTGGTGTTAGTATATGGTCTCTAGCAACCATACAAAAATTGGTCCATAATTATATATAGTCCCCATATAAACCAATCCCCAGATTTGACCTTCGGAGCCTCTTAGAGTAGTAAATTCCATCCAAGCAAAATTTATCCGATCCGGTTAAAATTTGGAATGTGCCTTTAGTATATGGTCTTTAACAACCATGCAAAAATTGGTCCATATCGGTCCATAATTATATATAGGCCCCATATAAACCGATCCCCAGATTTGACCTCCAATGCCTTTTGGAGGAGCAAAATTCATCTGATCCGGTTGAAATTTGGTACGTGGTCTAAGTATGCAAACCATGCAAAAATTCGTCCATATCGGTCGAATTATATATAACCCCCATATAAACCGATCGTCAGATTTGACCTCCGGAGCCTCTTGGAGGAGCAAAATTCAGTATATGGCCGCTAACAACCATGCCAAAATTGGTCCATATCGGTCTATAGTTATATATAGTCCCCAGATCGGCACTCTAATTACCGCTCAAAACTTCATATCCGTTGGTAATTATTTATACACTTCCCTATATACCATATACCGGGTCAAGAACTGAATTATATACGTACTTAATCTTTTTTTTTTTCGGTCTAATATATACCACGTATGGACTAACAATTTAGAGGACGAGTTTTAAATATCTTACGATTGTGGATGACAGTCTTTAGTAGAAATTTCTACGCAATCCATGGTGGATATAAGGGTATATAAGATTCGGCCTGACCAAACTTACAGCCGTATATACTTGCTTAAAACTCAATTAAAATTTTAATTGGAAAAATTTTCGTAAATTTTTTTTTCTGTGATATTTATGATATTTCCCATAATTTTAAAGGATACTTGAAATTTTCTTCCCATGCACATTAAGACCCTATGGTAGTTTTCTGTGTGGCCTCGAAAGATTTTTATTAAAAAATTTTAATTACCGAAGAGCAATTTTTTCACGAACTTCTCAATCATCGTTTAATTATTTTTCTGACAATCAGCTAATTAATTTTAATCTGTTTAACCATTAAATCAATTTATATGATTCAGTTACTCTTGGCTATCATCACTTTAATTTTTATTTATCTCAACTTATTAACAATTTTCTTTAATTCTTCTCTTACAGGTCCTGAAGGCTGTAATCTTTTCATATATCATTTGCCACAGGAATTCACTGACACAGATTTGGCCTCGACTTTCCTGCCATTTGGAAATGTCATATCCGCCAAAGTCTTCATTGACAAGCAGACAAACTTATCCAAGTGCTTTGGTTTTGTATCATTTGACAATCCCGAATCGGCGCAGGTAGCCATACGAGCAATGAATGGATTTCAAGTGGGCACCAAACGCTTAAAAGTTCAATTGAAAAAGCCCAAAGATGCTTCCAAGCCATATTAGAAAAAAACCAAAAAACAACTACGCAGTCAAAAATCTCTCGAAGTTAAGAAACAAAAGAAAAATTCTACACAAATTGAAGTGCAAAAAAGGAAAAAAGGATTATAGAAAGAGTAAAAATATAGAAAGAAAAAGGAGGGAGTTCAACAAGAAGGACCATAACATCTAGACCATTAGCCTGCCAAGATATCTATCAAACCTGAAAAAGATTTTAAACAAAAATCCTTGGAGGAAATTAAACGGTAATTACATTTAAGAATCTTTTAATTAAGGACTCAAAGATCCTTTCGTTTTGTAATCCTTTTTTTTCATTTTGGCTTTTTCTTTGTGTAAAGCTTTGAATTTTAAGACATTTGCTTTCAACTTCCTTGAATGGTTTGAATCGTTAGATTTTTTTTATTAAAAATAAGAAACTTAATTGTTTAACGTTTTTTTTGAATTTGAATATTTTATGTTTTAATGATGATGATGATGAATTTTTTGAAATATCCTAGAATGTAAAAGCTTTTTTCGTAGTTTAGCTATGAAAGCTCAAGCTTTCATTTTGTATGTTTTCTTCATTTTTTTAAAGCTAAGCTTATAAAGCACTTTAAGCCTCAATATCACAACCACAACCATTACAAAAAGTCCAAGACTAAGTTTTACGTTTGATTGTTATATTTTGCGATTTGAAATGAATTTATTTTAAAAACAATTTTTTTTTTAATTTTCATTTCTTTTAGTTTATAAGTCACAAACCACAAAGCCACTGAAAAAATTAAAAAAAAAATAGAAAACATTTTTGTAATGAACTTTGAAATATTGAAAATATGTTAAATATCAATGGAGTCATCTACGTTAAGTGTATTTAGAGAATTGTGTTATACTGTTCACTGAAACTGTTATACTTGCATAAAATGTTTGAAGGTCTTAAAAATTAAAAAAAAAAACAATGAGACATATCGAATATTGTGTTGAAATAGTACCTAAGAGGTATTTTGTAAAATTTTTTTCTATATAAAAAAATATGTTTTTCTGATGAGAAAAAAATCAGATCTTCTATGTGAATTTTTCTTGAATTTAAAAAAAAAAAAAAATCTTGCTTGATCTATGGAGTTTTTTCTAAATATTTAATGTGGCCATAAATGTTTTTTTCTAGTTGTAAGTAAAATGAATTTCTATATAGAAGTAGACCAAAGGTTAAAATTAAAAAAAAAAAAATAACAGCAAATATTAAAAAAAAAATTTAATAATAATGGATTACTAAAACATATGAAATAATCCCAAAAATATTACAAAAAAATATTTGCTGTTTTAAGAAAAACACAAAAAATTAAATTACCTACATTTCGTCTAGTTAGCTTGGTTTATTGTAATTTTTTTTAATTCCTTGTTTTTTGTTATATATTTTTTATGATTTTCCTATATACATATACATTTTTTTTAATTGTTTAAGACTTTCATTTCATGTTCTTTTTTTTAATATTTTTATATTTTTGAGATCATCTATTTTTTCTGTAAATTTATATTATATATTTTTTATTAATTGTTTAATGCTTCTCTATATATTTTTATGAACTTTGTTATTTATAAATTACCATCATACCATATAAAATACCTACCTACCCCCCATTGAATTACTTCATATTTGCTTACTTACTTACTATTCTCTCGCTTTGTAATTGTATTGTTTATATATATCGTTACATATATACATAAATATCTATCTATATATATCTCTCTACAATTCGATGAAATATTTAAATAAAGCTTTGTTTTTTGTTCTTTAATTATTTTAGGTTGTTTTTTCTTATTTCATTTCATTTAATTTGGTATTTATTTGGAGCTTATTTTGGTTTAAGTGAAATTAAAATATTTTTGTTTTGATTTTAAACCATAAACAAATTTATTTAGAGCTATGGAGATAGAATATTTCTAAAAGCTAGAAATAAAAATTAAAAAAAAATCAATTATTTTGGAGGCTATCGAAAAGCTATTAAATTAATTTATATTTAATCCTTTGGTAAATAAGCTTTTAAATATCTACACTACATGAGCTAAAAGAAATTTAAATGCATTTAAATCAAATTTGACCAAAATTTTATTTCTATAGAAAATTTTTGCAAAATTGTATTTCTATCGAAAATTTTGTCAAAATCTTATTTCTATAGAAAATTTTTGCAAAATTTTATTTCTATAGAAAATTTTTGTCAAAATTTTATTCTATAGAAAATTTTGTCAAAATTTTATTTCTATAGAAAATTTTGTCAAAATTTTATTTCTATAGAAAGTTTTGTCATAATTTTATTTCTATAGAAAATTGTGACAAAATTTGATTTCAATAGAAAGGTTTTTTAAAATTTTATTTCTATAGAAAATTTGTGCAAAATTTTATTTCTATAGAAAATTTTCGCAAAATTTTATTTCTATAGACAATTTTTGCAAAATTTTATTTTTTTTTCATTCGTTTTGTTTTGTTATTGTTGGTTTTTGTTCTTTAATCATTGTTGTTGTTTTTTTGATTTCAGCTTAAAACCATACATTGACTAAACTACAAGTGTAGCTTAACCAACAGAGGAAAAGAATGTTTGTCAAATTTATTTGGGCAAAGCCCTATAGACTGCAAGATGGTTGGATGGACGCACGTTTCGGAATTACCACATACCTCATCAGCATCCTCTAAAACCTTTTTTCGGAGGGTTCAAGTGTGGTTAATTGTTGGGTTTAATGAACTACCTGCATTTATTCTGATAATTGGTTGATAGTTTTGCTGCAAGTAGAGGATGACGAATGTGGTAATTCCACATTCCACAGGGCTTTGCCCAAATAAATTTGACAAACATTATTTTCCTCTGTTGGTTAAGCTCCACTTGTAGTTTAGTCAATGTATGGTTTTAAGCTGAAATCAAAGAAACGACAAAATTTTATTTCTATAGAAAAATTTTGCAAAATTTTATTTCTAAAGAAAATTTTGTCAAAACTTTATTTCTATAGAAAATTTTTGCAAAATTGTATTTCTATAGAAAATTTTTTAAAAATTTTATTTCTATAGAAAATTTTTGCAAAATGTTATTTCTATAGAAAATTTTTGCAAAATTTTATTTCTATAGAAAATTTTTGCAAAATTTTATTTCTATAGAAATTTTTTGCAAAATTTTATTTCTATAGAAAATTTTTGTCAAAATTTTATTCTATAGAAAATGTTGTCGAAACTTTATTTCTATAGAAAATTTTGTCAAAATTTTATTTCCATAGAAAGTTTTGTCAAATATTATTTCTGTAGAATATTTTGTCAAAATTTTATTTCTATAGAAAGTTTAGTCAAAATTTTATTTCTATAGAAAATTTTTAACAAAATTTGATTTCAATAGAAAGGTTTTTAAAATTTTTTTTCTATAGAAAATTTTTGCAAAATTTTATTTCTATAGAAAATTTTTGCAACATTTTATTTCTATAGAAAATTTTCGCAAAATTTTATTTCTATAGAAAATTTTTGCAAAATTTTATTTCTATAGAAAATTTTTACAAAATTTTATTTCTACCAAAAAATTTTTGCAATTTTTATTGTCAAACTTCTGTTTCCATTGAAAATTTTTCTAAAACTTTTATTTATAAAGAAAATTTTGCCAAAATTTTATTTCTATAGAAAATTTTTCGCAATTTGTATTGTCAAACTTCTGTTTCCACTGAGACTTTTGTAAAAATTTTATGTCTAAAGAAAATTTTGCCAAAATTTTATTTCTATAGAAAATTTTGTCAAAATCTTATTTCTATAGAAAATTTTGTCAAAACTTTATTTCTATAGAAAATTTTTGCAAAATTTTATTTCTGTAAAAATTGTTTTTAAAAATTTTATTTCTATAGAAAATTTTTCCAAAATTTTATTTCTATAGAAAATTTTTGCAAAATTTTATTTCTATAGAAAATTTTTGCAAAATTTTATTTCTATAGAAAATTTTTGCAAAATTTTATTTCTATAGAAAATTTTTGCAAAATTTTATTTCTGTAGAAAATTTTTCGCTATTTTTATTGTTCTGTTTCCATTGAGAATTTTTGTAAAAATTTTATTTCTATAGAAAGTTTTGTCAAAATTTTATTTCTATAAAAAATTTTATCAAAATTTTGATTTTTATTGAAAATGTTCTCAAAATTTTATTTCTGTAGAAAATTTTGTTAAAATTTTATTTCAATAGAAAATTTTGTCAAAATTTTATTTCTGTATAAAATTTTGCTAAAATTTTATTTCAATAGAAAATGTTGTCAAAATTTTATTTCTATAAAAAATTTTGTCTAAATTTTATATCTATAGAAAATTTTGTGAAAATTTTATATCTATAAATTTTTTCAGGGAATTTGGTCTGGCCGAACTTTTGGCTTGTTCTACTATAAAATATCTGAATACCAGTTGATTACCTTCTCAATGTATTTTTCTACAAAACCCTAATAAAATTCCAAGAAATGTCAATTAAATTTAGGGTTAGGTTAGGTTTGGTGGCAGCCCGATGTATCAGGCTCATTTAGACTATTCAGTCCATTGTGATACCACATTGGTGAACTTCTCTCTCGAGGCCGAACGGCGTTCCACATTGCAGTGAAACCACTTAGAGAAGTTTTGAAAACCTCAAAAATGTCACCAGCATTACTGAGGTGGGATAATCCACCGCTGAAAAACTTTTTGGTGTTCGGTCGAAGCAGGAATCGAACCCACGACCTTGTGTATGCAAGGCGGTCATGCTAACCATTGCACCACGGTGGCTCCCTAAATTTCGGGTTAACTAAGTGAGCCTGATATATCGGGCTGCCACCTAACCTAACCTAGGGTTAACTTCTAAAAATCTAACAAGTTTCAATAATTGGGTGTTTTTGTTTAGTATTCCTGGAAAAAAATTACGTCGAAAAATTATTTTTCAAATTAACATTGAATTTACAACGTCATGCCCGTTTTGCCATTAGAATGAATAAAAAACAAACAGCATCCTTTTTTAAGGACACCATGGAAAAAATTTAAACTGCCCGCGTGTGGATTTATGCGAAAGGTCGTCGCAACGGTGATGAAAGTTTTGTCAAAATTTTATTTCAATAGAAAATTTTGTCAAAATTTTATTACTATAGAAAATTTTGTCAAAATTTTATTTCTATCGAAAGTTTTGTTAAAATTTTATGTCTATAGAATTTTGTCAAAATTTTATTTCTTTAATATTTTGTCAAAATTTTATTTCTATAGAATTTTGTCAACATTTTATTTCAATAGAAAATGTTGTCAAAATTTTATTTCAATAGAAAATTTTGTCAAATTTTTATTTCAATTGAAAATTTTGACAAAATTTGACTTCAATAGAAAATTTTTTTTTTAAATTTTATTTCAGTCGAAAATTTTTTCAAAATTTTATTTCTATAGAATATTTTATCATAATTTTGATTTTTATAGAAATTTTTCTCAAAATTTTATTTCTGTAGAAAATATTGTCAAAATTTTATTTCTATAGAAAATGTTGTCAAAATTTTATTTCTGTACAAAATTTTGTCAAAATTTTATTTCTGTATAAAATTTTGTTAAAATTTTATTTAAATAGAAAATTTTGTCAAAATTTTATTTCTATAGAAAATTTTGTCAAAATTTTAGTTCTATAGAAATTTTTGTCAAAATTTTATTTCTATAGAAAAATTTGTCAAAACTTTATTTCTATAGAAAATTTTATCAACATTTGATTTTTATAGAAAATTTTGTCAAATTTTATTTCTATTAAATAAATTTTTGCAAAATTTTATTTCTATATAAAATTTTGTCAATTTTGTTTTTTATTTCTATAGAATAATTTGTCAAAATTTTATTTCTATAGAAATTTTTGTCAAAATTTTATTTCTACAGAAATTTTATTTCAATCGAAAATTTTTTTCCAAATTTTATTTCTATAGATTTTTTGTTTTTTTAAATTTTATTTCTATAGAAAATTTTGTCAAAATTTTAGTTCTATAGAAAATTTTGTCAAAATTTTATTTCTATAGAAAAATTTGTCAAAACTTTATTTCCATAGAAAATTTTGTCAAAATTTTATTTCTATAGAAAATTTTGTCAAAATTTTATTTCTGTATAAAATTTTGTTAAAATTTTATTTCAATAGAATTTTTTTTTTTCATTTTATTTCTATAGAAAATTTAGTCAAAACTTTATTTCTATAGACGATTTTGTCAAAATTTTAAATTTATTGAAAATTTTGTCAAAATTGTATGTCTATAGAATTTTGTCAAAATTTTATTTCTATAGAATTCTGTAAAAATTTTACTTCAACAGAAAATTTTGTCAACATTTTATTTCTATAGAAAATTTTGTCAAAATTTTATTTCTGTAGTAAAATTTGTCAAAATTTAATTTTTATGGAAAATTTTGTCAAGATTTTATTTTCATAGAAATCATTGCCAAAATTTTATTTCTATAGAAAATTTTGTCAAAATTTTATTTAAAAAAAAAAAATTAAAGCTTTTTTTGTGTAGAAAATTTTGTCAAAATTTTATTTTTTTTATGAAATTTTGTTAAAATTTTATTTTAAATAGAAAATTTTGTCAAAACTTTATTTCTATAGAAGATTTTGTCAAAATTTTAAATTTATTGAAAATTTTGTCAAAATAGCTATAAAAATTTTTCAGGGGATTCGGTCTGGCCGAACTTTCGGCTGTATTTACGTTTTCTTCGATAAAATATCTGAATACCAGATGATTACCTTCTCAATGTATTTTTCTACAAAACCCTAATAAAATTCCAAGAAATAACAATTAAATTTACAAGTTTCAATAATTGGGTATTTTTGTTTAGTATTCCTGGAAAAAAAAATATTTTTCAAATTAACATTGAATTTTCAACGTCATTCCCGTTTTGCCATTAGAATGAATAACAGAAAAACAGCATCCTTTTTTAAGGACACCATGGAAAAGGATTTAAACCGCCCGCGCGTGGATTTATGCGAAAGGTCGTCGCAACGGTGATGATAACTTGGGGATTATTGTTTCTGTTTTAATTAATACAGTTTTGTAAACTTGACAACGAATCCCATAATATTTATGGGAAAACATTAATTAAACGGATTTGATGCCTTCGCCGATATCGACAAAAAAATAAGAATTCTGCATAGAGGTTTTCATTGGAATTAGTTATATATTTAGCATAAAATGTTTATTAAGGGAAAGAAATTTTATGTTTTTTTTTTTATAATTGCTAACAAGTGCAATTTTATTTACTTTTAATTTATTTTAACATTACCAAGACACTCAAAAAATACTTTACTCCGGAACGAAATTTTGCTGTAATCAATTTTATTTAGGACAACATAAATCCAAATTTAGGATAAGTGTTGCAACGATTGTTTCCAATATGCTTTATTTCTTTGTAAAGACAATTTTTAACGCCAAAAAATAACATTGCTTGCTTAAAATTTAGTCCCTCAGAATGGAACAGTCTTCATTCGTGTTTGTATATGATCTTAAGTTCGGCCAGGCCGAATCTTAAATACCTTCAACCAGGGATGAAACATAATAACAACACTGGTGTTTGCTTTCCAGGGCTGAGAGGCTCCACTATTAAAATTCTGTGGCAACATATATATGTACATCACCCGAATCGCAATATTTTCATCCAAAGGAAATATTTTCCCTAACTGTTTTGGCCCAGTTCAATTTCTCCATTAATATCCAATTCTTCTCCTTCAATTTTTTTCTATACAATTCATTTCTTAAAGATTTGTTTTTTTAGTTTGGTTTCCATTTTCTTCTCATTTTTCATTGACCCTTAGTTATGCAAAAAAAATCTTGATTAACCATGCTATAAATTTTACGGACCACCACAATGATGTTTTTTCATTTCAAAGTCTTTTCAATGTTTCGTCAAAATCCCTCCACAAAAAAAGTACTAAAAAAGAAACAAACGAAACAGCAAATTTTCTTAAGCCATATACATTTAATTCGGCAAGGAGCTAAGAAAAAAAGTTTGGCTAACAATTCACTGAAACTGTTTGCAATTTTTGGTGAAAAAAGATGGGGATAAGAAACTTAATAAAATGAAGGGAATTTTCAAACATCAACTATTCAATGTTAATTTACACTTGAAAATGTTTGTAATTTTCGTTTTTACGGAGTTTAGTCAGAGATATACCCTACATGAAGTAGTTAAAGTTAAGAAGTAAGAATTCTTGGAAGTTTTTGTATGAGAGAGAGGGAGAATCACATCTCAACAGGATTTTGGGCTAAAAGGAGAGAACTTCGTCATCTTTGGACTGCATATTCCAACTGAGTCGAAAATAACAGGCTGCCACAATATCAACCTAGCTCCAGATGTGCGTCCATCTATTATACCCTCCACCATAGAATGGGGGTATATTAACTTTGTCATTCCGTTTGTAATACATCGAAATATTGCTCTAAGACCCCATAAAGTATATATATTCTGGGTCGTGGTGAAATTCTGAGTCGATCTGAGCATGTCCGTCCGTCCGTCTGTTGAAATCACACTAACTTCCGAACGAAACAAGCTATCGACTTGAAACTTGGCACAAGTAGTTGCTATTGATGTAAGTCGGATGGTATTGCAAATGGGCCATATCGGTCCACTTTTACGTATAGCCCCCATATAAACGGACCAACGGACAAATTTGGCTTACGATTGCTCTAAGAGAAGCAAATGTCATCCGATCCGGCTGAAATTTGGTACGTGGTGTTAGTATATAGTCTCTAACAACCATGCCAAAATTGGTCCATATCGGTCCACTTTTTCATATAGCCCCCATATAAACGGACCCCCAAATTTGGCTTGCGATCGCTCTAAGAGAAGCAAATTTCATCCGATCCGGCTGGTACATGGTGTTAGTATATGGTCTCTAACAACCATGCAAAAATTGGTCCATATCGGTCCGTAATTACATATAGCACCCATATAAACCGATCCCCTGATTTGGCTTGCGGAGCCTCTAAGAAAACCAAATTTCATCCGATCCGGCTGAAATTTGGTACATAGTGTTAGTATATGGTCTCTAACAACCATGCAAAAATTGGTCCACATCGGTCCATAATTATATATAGCCCCCATATAAACCGATCCCCCGATTTGGGTGGTGGAGCCTCTAAGAGAAGCAAATTTCATCCGATTCGGCTGAAATTTGGTACATGGTATTGGTATATGTTCTCTAATGACCATGCAGAAATTGGTCCACATCGGTCCATAATTATATATAGCCCCCATATAAACCGATCCCCCGATTTGGCTTGCGGAGCCTCTAAGAAACGAAAATTTCATCCGATCAGGCTGAAATTTGGTACATGGTGTTGGTATATGTTCTCTAATGACCACGTAAAAATTGGTCCATATCGGTCCATAATTATATATAGCCCCCATATAAATCTATCCGCAGATTTGTCCTCCGGAGCCCCTTGGAGGAGCAAAATTCATCCGATCCGGTTGAAATTTGGAACATGGTGTTAGAATGTGGTCTTTAACAAACACGCAAGAATTGGTCCATATCGGTCCATAATTATATATAGCCCCCATATAAACCGTTCCCCAGATTTTATCTCCGGAGCCTCTTGGAGGAGCAAAATTCATCCGATCCGGTTGAAATTTGCAACGTGGTGTTAGTATAAGGCAGCTAATAACCATGCCAAAATTGGTCCATATCGGTCTATAGTTATATATAGCCGCTCCCCAATCACACAAAAATTGGTCCATATCGGTTCATAATCATGGTTGCCACTCGAGCCAAAAAATAATCTACCAAAATTTTATTTTTATAGAAAACATTGTCAAAATGTTATTTCTATAGAAAATTTTGTCAAAATTTTATTTCTATAGGAAATTTTGTTAAAATTTTATTTCTATAGAAAATTTTGTCAAAATTTTATTTCTATAGAAAATTTTTTCCAAATTTTATTTCTATACAATTTTTTTCCCAAATTTTACTTCTATAGAAAATGTTGTCAAAATTTTATTTTGTCAACATTTTATTTCTATAGAAACTTTAAACTTAATTATATACTTAATTATATATCCACGTATGGACTATGTGGTATATATTACGGTGTTCGGAAGTTTTAAGATACCTTGTCACCGGCAAGTGTTACCGCAGCCCACGTAATTCGATTATGATTCGATTGTGGATTACAGTCTTCAGTAGAAGTTTCTACACAATCCATGGTGGAGGGTACATAAGCTTCGGCCTGGCCAAACTAACGGCCGTATATACTTGTTTTTTTTTTTTTTTTTAATTTCATATAGAAACTTTTGTCAAATTTTCCTTTCTATAGGAAATTAGTTAAAAATTTATTTTCCATAGAAAATGTTGTAAACATTTTTTGTAAAAATTTCGTTGCTATAAATTTTGTCAAGTTTTGCTTGATAAGTTTGTTAAAAATTTGTGTAACTTTTTTTGCTGTTGGAAATTTTGTCAAAATTTCTTTGCTATAGGAAAGTTTGTCAACATATTATGCTTATAGGAAATATACCCCCAAAAGTTTTTGTTATAGGGAATTTTGTCAAAATTTCTTGGCTATAGGAAATTTTGTGAAATTTTTCTTTGCTATAGGAAATTTCTTAAAAATTTCATTTTTTAAGAAATTTCCTTGGATTTTGTTTTCAAATTCCACTCCCATAGGATTTTTTTTCTTAAATCTGTAAAAATTTAATATCTATAGAAAATTTTGAAAAAATGTATTTTCTATAGGAAATTTGTTTAAAAATTTAATTTCTATAGGAAATTTGTTTAAAAGTTTATTTTCAATAGGAAATTATTTAAAAATGTATACCCCCATGGGAGTAAGATGCATCCTATGATGGTTAGGTTAGGTGGCAGCCCGATGTATCAGGCTCACTTAGACTATTCAGTTCATTGTTATGCCACATTGGTGAACTTCTCTCTTATCACTGAGTGCTGCCCGATTCCATGTTAGTCTCAATGACAAGGGACCTCCTTTTTATAGCCGAGTCCGAATGGCGTTCCACATTGCAGTGAAAATTTCTTTGCTATAGGACATTTTCATATCCACCACCAGAATGGTGACGGGGGTATAATAAGTTTGTCATTCCGTTTGTAACACATCGAAATAACGATTTCCGACTATATAAAGTATATATATTCTTGATCAGGGAGAAATTCTAAGACGATATAAGCATGTCCTTCTGTCCGTCTGTCTGTCTGTTGTAATCACGCTACAGCCTTCAATAATGGCGCTATTGTCCTGAAATTTGTCACAAATTCGTCTTTTGTTTGCAGGCAGATCAAGTTCGAAATGGGCTATATCGGTCCAAGTTTTGATATAGTCCCCGTATAAACCGACCTCCCGATTTGGGATCTTGGGCTTATAAAACCTGTAGTTTTTATCCAATTTGCCTGTAATTGAAAATCTAGAGGTATTTTAGTACCATCAAAAAGTGTACCGAAAATGGTGCCTATCGGTCCATGTTTTGGTATAGCGCCCATATGGACCGATTTCCCGATTTTGCTTCTTTGGCGTCTAGAAAGTGTATTTTCTCTCCGATTTTCCTGAAATAGGAAATCTACAGGTATTCTAAGACCATTAAGAGGTGTGCCGAAAATGGGGTGTATCGGTCCATGTTTTGATAGAGCCCCCATATAGACCGATCTCCCGATTTTACTTCTTGGGTTTCTATGATCCATAGTTTTAATCCAGTTTACCTGAAATTTGAAATCTAGAGGTACACTGGACTGGAAATTGGAAATCTAGAGGTATTCTAGGAAAATAAAGATATGTGCCGAAAATGGGGATTATCGGTCCATGTTTTGATATAGGCCCCATATAGGCCGATCTCCCGATTTTACTTCTTGGGCTTCTAGAATCTGTAGTTTTTACCCAATTTGCCTGAAATTGGAAATCTAGAGGTATTCTAGGAAAATAAAGAGATGTGCCGAAAATGGTGATTATCGGTCCATGTTTTGATATAGCCACTATATAGTCCGATTTCCCGATTTTATTTCTTGGTCTTCTAGAATCCGTAATTTTTACCCAATTTGCCTCACATCGGAAATCTAGAGGTATTCTAGGATCTTAAGGTGGTGTGCCGAAAATGGTGATTATCGGTCCATGTTTTGATATAGCCCCCACATAGACCGATCTCCCGACTTTACTTCTTGGGCTTCTAGAATCCCAATTTGCCTGAAATTGGAAATCTAGAGATATTCTAGGAAAATAAAGAGATGTGCCGAAAATGGTGATTATCGGTCCATGTTTTGATATAGCCCCCACATAGACCGATCTCCCGATTTTACATCTTGGGCTTCTAGAATCCGTAGTTATTACCCAATTTGCCTGAAATTGGAAATCTAGAGGTATTCTAGGACCATAAAGGGGTGTGCCAAATATATTGAGTATCGGTACAGTTTTTGCTATAGCCCCCTTATAAATTGGCCCACCGATTTGGGGTCTAGATTTTAGAACTACAATTAAATGTGCTGAATACTGAGTGTATCCTTCCATGTTTTGGTATAGCCCCCATTACACCGAACTGCAGACTTAATTCCTAGGGTTTCTAGAAATTGTAGTTTGTATACGATTTGCCACAAATGGAAAATATACTGGCATTTTAGACCCATAACAAAGTGTATATGAATTAGTTATAACGGTCCATTTGGTAAGGCCTCCATATAGACCGATTTCATTTATTGAGGGTATAGAAGGCACACTGATCGTGAAAATTGCTTGAAACTGAATGCAAAGTTTCCAGATTTTACTTCTCGTAATCATTTAAATAATTGGGATGAAAATCTACAGATTTTAGGTTGCAAATCAAGGCGTTATTTCATCATTTTCTTGCACACTTACAAGAGATGTTTATGATTCCTCTAAAGCTCAAACAAAAAATGGTTCTTATAAATTCAGAATCTGATCTAGTCTTCATAGGTAGGTAAGGTTAGGTTTGGTGGCAGCCCGATGTATCAGGCTCATTCAGACTATTCAGTTCATTGTGATACCACTTTGGTGAACTTCTCTCTTATCACTGAGTGCTGCCCCATTCCATGTTAAGCTAAATGGGACAAGGGACCTCCTTTTTATAGCCGAATCCGAACGGCGTTCCACATTGCAGTGTTTCACTTAGAGAAGTTTTGAAACCCTCAGAAATGTCACCAGCATTACTGAGGTGGGATAATCCACCGCTGAAAAACTTTTTGGTGTTCGGTCGAAACAGGAATCGAACCCACGACCTTGTGTATGCAAGGCGGGCATGCTAACCATTGCACCATGGTGGCTCCCTAGTCTTCATAGGTAAAATCTTTACATTGATCTGTGGGAAGCGTACCTGTTGAACTGGTCTGCTTGGGAAAATATCTGTCATCAAACCCCCTGAAATTTTCGAAGGAAACTATTATATTTGATGGTGATGGTGGGTATTTAAGATTCGACTGGGCCGATCGTACTACTTTATATACTTGTTTTGAAATTTGTTTGATATAGGAAATTTTGTCAAAATTTCTTTGATATAGGAAAATTTCAAAAGGTCGTTGCTATAGGAAATGGTGTCTTATTTTCTTACTTTTCTTAACATAAGAACTTTTGTCAAAATTTGGTTTCTTTTGCCAAATTTAATGTTTATAAGAAATGTTGTCAAAAATTTATTTGTTACAGAAATTTTTTTCAAAATTTCATTTCTATATGAATTTTGTCAAAATTTAATTTCTATAGGAAATTTCGCCAAAAATTTCTTTGCTATAAGAAATTTTGTCAAAATTTCTTTGCTATAGGAAATTTTTTCAAAACATAACTTTTTTTAATTTTGTCAAAATTTTATTTCTTTAAGAAATTTTTTCAAAATTTCGATTCTATAGAAAATTTTGTAAAAATGTCCAACCCAATTAGGATATCTTACAGTCTGCCAGACCTTATTTCATACTTATTTGTTGTTTTTGTAAGGTATAATATAGCGTATTTAATATAGCGTATTTAAGTTTTCGTTGCTTTTCTCCAGACATGTCTACCTAGCAAAAAAACTCCTTACAAAAAGCATCGCGTGTAGCCTGTTGTTAGATTGCAAACCCAAAAAACGAAACAAAATACGAATAGTTTTTCAATCTTTTATTTATCCTTCCCTTTTGTTCTGTCTGATTGTTGATTCATCATTCATTATATTTCTGATGTAATTTTAGACAACCCCCAGTACACAATGTTTTATTCGATTGGGTGGCATTGGTAGTTGAATTCTTGGCTTTGTTATTTAAGTTTTTGTGCCTTTGATTTAAATTCATTATTACGAGATATTTTCTTTCTTCTGTTCTTATAGCTTATGCTGCTGTTTGAGAGATTTCATTATTTTTTGCATTTTTAAGCTTCCTTTGTTTGTTTGCTTCTTTTGTTCGTTACAATTCTTGTTGATTTGGTTTTTTGTAAAGTTCCTAATGTAAAACACCTTAAAAGTGAGAACAAAAAAAAAGCCAATATCCATTGAATACACTAAAAGAAAATTATTGTAAACTTTAATTAATATAAAATAAAGAAATTTAAAAATTAGTCCTTAGGTTAAGTGAAGGTTTAAGTGGCAGCCAACTTTTTTTTTCAAGTTTCTCTTAGACTACTCAGTCCTTTGTAATGCCAAATTAGTCATCCTTTCATTTTTGTAAAATTTTATTACAAATTGTAATACAAAAATGTTTATATAATTTTCCTTATTCAAAACGAAATTTTGTCAAAATTTTATTCCCATATGAAATTTTATCAAAATTTCTATTTCATAGTAAATTTTGTTCAAAATTTCTTTACTATAGGAAAGTTTTTCAAAATTTCTTTACTATAGGAAAGTTTTTAATTTTTTTTTTTTAATATAGGAAATTTTTTAAAAATTTCATTTTTATATGAAATTTTCGCAAAATTTTATTCCTATAGAAATATTGTTCAAAATTTCTTTACTATAGGAAAGTTTTTCAAAATTTCTTTTCTATAGAAATATTTGTCAAAATTTCTTTGACATAGAAAATTTTGGCAACATTTTTTTTTCCAAAGAAAATTTTGTTAAAATTTAATTTCTATAAGAAATTCTGTCAAAATTTAGTTTATATAGTATATTTTGTAGAAATTTTTTTCCACAAAAATTTTGTCAAAATGTAGGAACTTTTGTCAATTTTTTTTCACGTAGAAAATTTTGTCAAAATTTCCTTACTATTTAAAAAAAAAAAAAAAATTGTCAAAATTTCTTTGTTATAGGAAATTGTGTAAAATTTCATTGCTCTACGAAATTTTGGCAAAATTTCTTTGCCATAGAACATTTTGCCAAAATTTCTTTTCCAAAGAAAATTTTGTTAAAATTTAATTTCTATAAGAAATTCTGTCAAAATTTAGTTTCTATAGTATATTTTGTAATTTTTTTCCATAGGAACTTTTGTCAATTTTTTTTTATGTAGAAAATTTTGTCAAAATTTCCTTACTATTAAAAAAAATTTGTCAAAATTTCTTTGTTATAGGAAATTGTGTAAAATTTCATTGCTCTAGAAAATTTTGGCAAAATTTCTTTGCCACAGGAAATTTTGTAGAATTTCTTTTTATACCCTCCACCATAGGATGGGGGGTATATTAACTTTGTCATTCCGTTTGTAACACATCGAAATATTGCTTTAAGACCCCATAAAGTATATATATTCTGGGTCGTGGTGAAATTCTGAGACGATCTAAGCCTGTCCGTCCGTCCGCACGTCCGTCTGTTGAAATCACGCTAACTTCCAAACGAAACAAGCTATCGACTTGAAACTTGGCACAAGTAGTTGCTATTTATGTATGTCGGATGGTATTGCAAATGGACCATATCGGTCCACTTTTACGTATAGCCACCGTGGTGCAATGGTTAGCATGCCCGCCTTCCATACACAAGGTCGATACCTGCTTCGACCGAACACCAAAAAGTTTTTCAGCGGTGGATTATCCCACCTTAGTAATGCTGGTGACATTTCTGAGGGTTTCACAGCTTCTCTAAGTGGTTTCACTGCAATGTGGAACGCCGTTCGGACTCGGCTATAAAAAGGAGGTCCCTTGTCATTGAGCTTAACATGGAATCGGGCAGCACTCAGTGATAAGAGAGAAGTTCACCAATGTGGTATCACAATGGACTGAATAGTCTAAGTGAGCCTGAGACATCGGGCTGCCACCCAACCTAACCTATAGCCCCCATATAAACGGACCCTCAGATTTGGCTTGCGGAGCCTCAAGAGAAGCAAATTTCATCCGATCCTGCTGCAATTTGGTACATGGTTTTGTTATATGGTCTCTAACAACCATGCCAAAATTGGTCCACATCGGTTCATTGTGATATATAGCCCCCATATAAACCGCTTCCCAGATTTGGCTTGCGGAGCCTCAAAGAGAAGCAAATTTCATCCGATCCGGTTGAAATTTGCAACATGGTGTAAGTATATGGTCTCTAACAACCGTGCGAGAATTGGTCCATATCAGTCCATAACTATATATAGCCCCCATATAAACCGTTCTCCAGATTTGAAATCCGAAGCCTGTTGGAGGAGCAAAATTCATCCAATTCGGTTACAATTTGGTACGTGGTGTTAGTATATGGCCGCTAACAACCATACCAAAATTGATCCATATCGGTCTATAGTTATATATACTCGATCCCCAATCACACAAAAATTGGTCCATATCGGTTCATAATCATGGTTGCCACTCGAGTCAAAAATAATCTACCAAAATTTTATTTCTATAGAAAATTTTGTCAAAATTTTATTTCTATAGAAAATTTTCTCAAAAATTTTAAATCTAAAGAAAATTTTGTTAAAATTTTATTTCTATCGAAAATGTTGTTAAAATTTCATTTCTATAGAAAATTTTGTTAAAATTTTAAATCTAAAGAAAAGTTTGTCAAAATTTTATTTCTCTAGAAAATTTTGTCAAAATTTTATTTCTCTAGAAAATTTTGTCAAAATTTTATTTCTATAGAAAATTTTGTTAAAATTTTATTTCTATAGAAAATTTTGTAAAAATTTTATTTCTATAGAAAATTTTGTCAAATTTTATTTCCATAAAAAATTTTGTCAAAATTTTATTTCTTTAGAAAATTTTGTAAAAATACTATTTCCATAAAAAATTATGTTTAAATTTTATTTTTATAGAAAATTTTGTTGAAATTTTATTTCTATGGAAAATTTTGTCAAAATTTTATTTTTATAGAAAGTTTTCTCAAAAATTTTAATTCTGAAGAAAATTTTGTTAAAATTTTATTTATATAGAAAATTTTGTCAAAATTTTATTTCTATAGAAAATTGTGTCAAAATTTTATTTCTATAGAAAATTTTGTCAAAATTTTATATCTATAAAAAAATTTTGTCAAAATTTTATATCTATAAAAAATTTTTGTCAAAATTTTATTTCTACAGAAAATTTTGTCAAAATTTTATTTCTATAGAAAATTTTGTCAAAATTTTATTTTTTATAGAAAATTTGGTCAAAATTGTATTTCTATAGAAAATTTTGTCAAAATTTTATTTCTATAGAAAATTTTGTCAAAATTTTTTTTCTATAGAAAATTTTGTCAAAATTTTATTTCTATAGAAAATTTTGTTAAATTTTTTTTATAGAAAAAAAAATTATTTCTGTAGAAAATTTTGTCAAAATTTTATTCCTATAGAAAATTTTGTCAAAATTTTATTTCTATAGACAATTTTGTTAAAATTTTATTTCTATAGAAAATTTTGTAAAAATTTTATTTCTATAGAAAATTCTGTCAAATTTTATTTCCATAAAAAATTTTGTCAAAATTTTATTTCTATAGAAAATTTTGTAAAAATACTATTTCCATAAAAAATTATGTTTAAATTTTATTTATTTAGAAAATTTTGTTGAAATTTTATTTCTATGGATAATTTTGTCAAAATTTTATTTTTATAGAAAGTTTTCTCAAAAATTTTAATTCTAAAGAAAATTTTGTTAAAATTTTATTTATATAGAAAATTTTGTCAAAATTTTATTTCTATAGAAAATTGTGTCAAAATTTTATTTCTATAGAAAATTTTGTCAAAATTTTATATCTATAAAAAAATTTTGTCAAAATTTTATTTCTATAGAAAATTTTGTCAAAATTTTATTTCTATAGAAAATGTTTTCAAAATTTTATTTCTATGGAAAATTTCGTTAAAATTTTATTTATATAGAAAATTTTGTCAAAATTTTATTTCTATAGAAAATTTTGTCAAAATTTTATTTCTATAGAAAATTTTGTCAAAATTTTATTTCTATAGAAAATTTTGTCAAAATTTTATATCTATAAAAAAATTTTGTCAAAATTTTATTTCTATAGAAAATTTTTGTCAAAATTTTATTTCTATAGAAAATGTTGTCAAAATTTTATTTCTATAGAAAATTTCGTTAAAATTTTATTTCTATAGAAAATTTTGTCAAAATTTTATTTCTATAGAAAATTTTGTCAAAATTTTATTTCTATAGAAAATTTTGTTAAAATTTTATTGTTATAGAAAAAAAATTATTTCTGTAGAAAATTTTGTCAAAATTTTATTTTTATAGAAAATTTTGTCAAAATTTTATTTCTATAGAAAATTTTGTTAAAATTTTATTTCTATAGAAAATTTTGTCAAAATTTTATTTCTATAGAAAATTTTGTTAAAATTTTATTTCTATAGAAAATTTTGTCAAAATTTTATTTCTTTAAAAAATTTTGTTAAAATTTTATTTCTATAGAAAATTTTGTCAAAATTTTATTTATGTTGAATATTTTGCCAAACTAATCGGTCTTTTTTATTTAAATATATACCAGAAATATTGATTTTTTACCCCATAAAATACATTCTTGTCAACTCAGAATAAGTTCCTGAGTCGTTCTAGCCCTTGGTATCCGTTCGTCCTACTGTCAAAGTGTTTGTTGTTTGCAAAATTCCATTCGCAATTATTGACCATTTTGGATTAAATTTGGGACCGGGCATTTAATTTGAAAAAAATCGGATCAAATTCCGATATAGCCCCCACATATATACACAGAAAAAAAAGTAAACTAAATTATGGTAAAATTGAACTATCTCGCGCGAAAATTGAACTAAATTCCTTTTTTCGAAAAGAAAAAATGACCTAAAAATAAAGAAAAAATCTAAGGCGCCAGATCATTCCCATTTTAACCGCGCTGTACTTCATTCTTACTATTTTGGAGAAGTTTACGAACAACTTCTTCTGTTGTAGTTAGAATTTAACTAATTTTTGTATGTCATTGAAATTTTACTACCATTTAGTTCATAAATTTTGTGAGACATACTTAGAAAAAGGAAAAAATCTTTGGACTGAGGAAAGTTTCTTACAAAATATTAAAAATAAAATAAAACAAAATAAAGTTATTGCAATAAATATTAGTTCATTTTAGCATCAGTTTTACTACAGACTTTTTTCCGTTTATTCTCCAATAAATGGATTTTTAGACCTTGTTTAGGAGAGTAAAAAAATATAAAAAAATCATTTTGTTGGTAATAAAAAAAAAGAAACACATTTTCTTTTAGTGTATATCAAGAAACGCTAGAACTCTCTCTTAAATGAAAAACAAAAAAAAAACGAAATCATTGTTGCGTAGAAAGCTTAATCAAAATTTTAACATCTTTTTGTAGAATTTGATTCTGTTTTTTTTTGTATCGTTTTTTGTTAACTTTTTTATCGTTGTCTTATTTTTTCTCTCTTGTTCTGGTTGTTTTTGTAGATGGATTTGTTGCATGCCTTGGGTAGTCTGGAAATTTTGTTATCGAAAAAAAGCCTTAAAACCTCGAGCAAAAAAACCTTGAATAAAAGCAACACTTATGTTAATTAAATCTGTTAAAATCAAGATGCGCAAAGCAAAGGTAAAATTATCTGCTCTTTCGCAATGGAATCAAAACCAATTTCTTCTCCAAACAACAAAAAGAAAATTAAATGGGAATATGCAAAAAAAAAGAAGTGGTGTCAAACAAACATACAAATTTCAAACAATTGAGAATTTACAATTAAAAAAAACCCTTTTTTATCTTTCTTTACAGATCTTAAAGGAATCTTACGACAAAAAAAAAAAAACAAACAAAAACGCAACAAATGAGGAAACATTTGTAACCAGCTGAACCTTTAATGCTATGGGCTACAACACCTCTTAACCTAAAGAAGGAAAAGCAAATAAAAATAAACCAAATCCTTCCCCTCCTCTTTAGTTCTATTGCAAAAAAAAGTATAAAACTTTTGTAAATAATCCCCCCATATGAAATAATTTATAATTGTTATAGACCCCTCTCTAACCCTCGATACTTGATGTAACTTTTTAATTTTAAGTGTTAGCTATAAAATCTGTAAAATATATATCGACATTGATATCTAGTCTTTAAGAAAACTCTCAGCTTTTTGTAAATTTGATGTATAGAAATAATAGCAAAAAAAACAACAAAAAAACACTAAAATGAAATCTTAACTATAGTTAAAAAATTTTGTAAAAATTTTTTGGTTTGGAAAAATAAAAGCAAAAATAATTTTTGTGTTATCAAAAGAATTGGATAATAAAGAGTATATCTATATATGAAAAATAAAAACAAAAAACAATTGCACTTCATTTTTATTATAGGGGCTTTTAATAATTTGGTCGAGGTATGGTGGGATGTTTGAAAGAATTTCAACATATCTATGTAAGAAAAGATCTTGCAGGCAAATACACACACTAAAAACAAGTAAGGAAAGTCTAAAGTCGGGCGGGGCCGCCTATATTATACCCTGCACCACTTTGTAGATCTAAATTTTCGATACCATATCACATCCGTCAAATGTGTTGGGTGCTATATATAAAGGTTTGTCCAAAATACATACATTTAAATATCACTCGATCAGAATTTTATAGACTTCTACAAAATCTATAGACTCAAAATTTAACAACACAATGTTAGTAAAATACCGAATCTTAAATACCCACCACCATGAACCAAATATTTGGGTTTCCTTTGAAATTTCAGGAGGGCTTGAGGACTTGAGGACACTTCCCGAAGATAAATTTAAAAATTTCACCTATGAGGACTATATCAGATTCTGGATTTATAAGAACCATTTTTGTTTGAGTTTTAGAGGAATCATTAACATCTCTTGTAAATGTGCAAGAAAATTATAAAAGAACGTCTTGACTTGCAATCTTAAATCTGTAGATTTTCACCCGAGAAGTAAAATCTGGAAATTTTACATTAAATTTCAAGCAATTTTCATGATCAGTGCGCCTTCTACACCCTCAAGAAGTGAAGTCGGTCTATATGGAGGCATTACCAAATGGACCAATAAAAACTTAATCCGATACACGTTTTTGTGAGCCTAAACTACCAGAATATTTACAATTTCAGGCAAATCAGATAAAAACTACGGTTTCTAGAAACCCAAGGAGTTAAATCGGGAGATCGTTCTTATGGGGGCTATACCAAAATATGGACCGATACTCACCGTTTTGGGCACACCTCTTTATGACTCGAAAATACCTCTAGATTTCCAATTTCAGGCAAATAGGATAAAAACTTCGGATTTTAGAAGCCCAAGACCCCCAATCGGGAGGTCGTTTTATATGGGGACCATACCAAAACATGGACCGATATTCACAATTTTTGGCACACGTATTTGTGGTCCTACAATATCTCTAGATTTTCAATTTCAGGTAAATTGAATAAAAACTGCGGTTTCTATAAGCCCAAGAAGTAGAATCGGGAGATCGGTCTATATGGGGGCTATACCAAAATATGGACCGATACTCACCGTTTTCGGCACAACTCTTAATGACTCGAAAATACCTCTAGATTTCCAATTTCAGACAAATTGGATAAAAACTACGGTTTCTATAAGCCCAAGACCCCAAATCGGGAGGTCGTTTTATATGGGGACCATACCAAAACATGGACCGATACTCACAATTTTTGGCACACGTATTTGTGGTCCTACAATACCTCTAGATTTCCAATTTCAGGTAAATTGAATAAAAACTGCGGTTTCTATAAGCCCAAGAAGTAAAATCGGGAGATCGGTCTATATGGGGGCTATACCAAAATATGAACCGATACTCACAATTTTTGGCACACGTATTTGTGGTCCTACAATACCTCTAGATTTCTATTTTCAGACAAATTTGATAAAAACTACGGTTTCTATAAGCCCAAGAAGTAAAATCGGGAGATCGGTCTATATGGGGGCTATATCAAAACATGGACCGATACTCACCAATTTTGGCACACTTTTTACGGTCATAAAATACCTCCAGATTTCAAATTTCAGGCAAATTGAATAAAAACTACGATTTCTATAAGCCCAAGACCCCATATCGGGAGGTCGGTTTATATGGGGACTATATCAAAACCTGGACCGATATAGCCCATCTTCGAACATGACCTGCCTGCAGACAAAAGACGTGTTTGTGCAAAATTTCAGCACGATTGCTTCATTATTGAAGACTGTAGCGTGATTACAACAGACAGACAGACAGACAGACAGACGGACATCGTTATATCGTCTTATAATTTCTCCCTGATCAAGAATATATATCTACTTTATATAGTGGGAAATTGATATTTCGATGTGTTACAAACGGAATGACAAACTTATAATACCCCCATCACCATTCTATGGTGGTGGGTATAAAAAATATGGGAAACATCGACTCATGGACCCACCCTGAGCATTATTGCCAAAGACACCATGGGTCTATCTCGTCTCCTTCAGGGTGTTACAAACATATGCACTAACTTATAATACCCTGTTCCACAGTGTGGCGCAGGATATAAACACGATAAGTTTTAAATGCATTTAATATGGTGTTAAATGCTACTAAAAGAACTGTTCACGCCTAAATGTGTATATTATAAAATTATTTATGTATGTTGATACTCGACTCCATGTTCTTCTTTTGTTAGAGTTTTTGAATTCCTTCCCAAATTTCAAACTTTTATACCAAAAACAGTTTTTATACCCTCCACCATAGGATGGGGGTATATTAATTTTGTAATTCCGTTTGTAACACATCGAAATATTGCTCTAAGACCCCATAAAGTATATATATTCTGGGTCGTGGTGAAATTCTGAGTCGATCTGAGTCCGTCCGTCCGTTGAAATCACGCTAACTTCCGAACGAAATAAGCTATCGACTTGAAACTTGGCACAAGTAGTTGTTATTGATGTAGGTCGGATGGTATTGCAAATGGGCCATGTCGGTCCACTTTTACGTATAGCCCCATATAAACGGACCCCCAAATTTGGCTTGCGATTGTTCTAAGAGAAGCAAATTTTATCCGATCCGGCTGAAATTTGGTACGTGTTGTTAGTATGTGCTCTCTAATATTCGCGCTACAATTGGTCCATATAGGTATTATATATAGCTCCCATAATTATATATAGATCCCATAATTATATATAGCTCCCATATAAATCGATCCCCAGAGTTTGCTGACGGATCCTCTTGGAAGAGCAAATTTCATTAGATCCGGTTGAAATTTGGTACGTGGTGTTTATATATGACCTCTAATATTCGTGCAAAAATTGGTCCAAATCAGTCCATAATTATATATAGCCCCATACAAACCGATCCGCATTTTTAACTTCAGGAGCCTCATGGATGAGCAAAATTCATTCGATTCGGTCTCTGGTCTCTGACAACCATGCAGGAATTGGTCCATATCGGTCTATAGTTATAAATAGCCGATCCCCAATCTCACAAAAATTGGTCCATATCGGTTCATAATCATGGTTGCCACTCGAGCCAAAAATAATCTTCTTAAATTTTATTTTTATAGAAAACATTGTCAAAATTTTATTTCTATAGAAAATTTTGTCAAAATTTTATTTCTATAGAAAATTTTGTCAAAATTTTATTTCTATAGAAAATTTTGTCAAAATTTTATTTCTATAGAAAATTTTGTCAAAATTTTATTTCTATAGAAAATTTTGTCAAAATTTTATTTCTATAGAAAATTTTGTCAAAATTTTATTTCTATAGAAAATTGTGTCAAAATTGTATTTCTATAGAAAATTTTGTCAAAATTTTATTTCTATAGAAAATGTTGTCAAAATTTTATTTTGTCAAAATTTTATTTCTATAGAAACTTTAAACTTAATTATATACGTATTTAATCGGCCTTTTTATACCCACCACCATAGGATGGGGGGTATATTAACTTTGTCATTCCGTTTGTAACACATCGAAATATTCCTCTAAGACCCCATAAAGTATATATATTCTGGGTCGTGGTGAAATTCTGAGTCGATCTGAGCATGTCCGTCCGTCCGTCCGTCCGTCCGTCTGTTGAAATCACGCTAACTTCCGAACGAAACAAGCTATTGACTTGAAACTTGGCACAAGTAGTTGTTATTGATGTAGGTCGGATGGTATTGCAAATGGGCCATATCGGTCCACTTTTACGTATAGCCCCCATATAAACGGACCCCAAAATTTGGCTTGCGAGGCCTCTAAGAGAAGCAAATTTCATCTGATCCGGCTGAAATTTGGTACATGGTGTTAGTATATGGTCTCTAAAAACCATGTAAAAATTGGTCCACATCGGTCCATAATTATATATAGCCCCCATATAAACCGATCCCCCGATTTGGCTTGCGAGGCCCCTAAGAGAAGCAAATTTCACCCGATCCGGCTGAAATTTGGTACATGGTGTCAGTATATGGTCTCTAACAACCATGCAAAAACTGGTCTACATCGGTCCATAATTATATTTAGCCCCCATATAAACCGATCCCCCGATTTGGTTTGCGAGGCCTCTAAGAGAAGCAAATTTCACCCGATCCGGCTGAAATTTGGTACATGGTGTCAGTATATGGTCTCTAATAACCATGCAAAAACTGGTCCACATCGGTCCATAATTATATATAGCCCCCATATAAACCGATCCCCCGATTTGGCTTGCGAGGCCTCTAAGAGAAGCAAATTTCATCCGATCTGGCTGAAATTTGGTACATGGTGTTAGTATATGGTCTCTAACAACCATGCAAAAATTGGTCGACATCGGTCCATAATTATATATAGCCCCCATATAAACCGATCCCCCGATTTGGCTTGCGAGGCCTCTAAGAGAAGCAAATTTCACCCGATCCGGCTGAAATTTGGTACATGGTGTCAGTATATGGTCTCTAACAACCATGCAAAAACTGGTCCACATCGGTCCATAATTATATATAGCCCCCATATAAACCGATCCCCCGATTTGGCTTGCGAGGCCTCTAAGAGAAGCAAATTTCATCCGATCCGGCTGAAATTTTGTACGTGATGTTAGTATATGGTCTCTAACAACCATGCAAAAATTGGTCCACATCGGTTCATAATTATATATAGCCCCCATATAAACCGATCACCAGATTTGGCCTCCGGAACCTCTTGGAAGACCAAAATTCATCTGATTCAGTTGAAATTTGGTACGTGATGTTAGTATATGGTATCCAACAACCATGCAGGAATTGGTTCCTATCAGTCCATAATTATATATAGCTCCCATATAAACCGATCCCCAGATTTGACCTCCGGTGCCTTTTGGAAAATCAAAATTCATCCGATCTGCTTAAAATTTGGTACGTGGTGGTAGTATATGATATTTAACAACCATGCCAAAAGTGGTCCATATCAGTCCATAATCGTACAGAGCCCCATATAAACCGATCCCGAGATTCGTAATTATTTGTAGACTTAACTATACATAACTTTTTTTGTCTAATATATACCATGTATGGACTAAATCACAATTTAGAAAACGATGTTAAGAAGTTTTAAGGTACCACAACACAAGTAATTCGATTGTGGATGATAGTCTTTCGTAGAATTTTCTACGCAATCCATGGTGGTGGGTACCTGGCCGAACTTGCGGCCGTATATACTTGTTTAGTTTAATATATACCACATATGGACTATGTGGTATATATTACGGTGTTAGGAAATTTTAAGATACCTTGCCATCGGCAAGTGTTACCGCAACCCAAGTAATTCGATTGTGGATGACAGTCTTCAGACAGTCTTCAGAAGTTTCTATGCAATCCATGGTGGAGGGTACATAAGCTTCGGCCTGGCCGAACTTACGGCCGTATATACTTGTTTGTTACAAAATTTTTATTTTTGCAATAAAAAAGTAATATTTTATCTAAAAACTCAGTCCATTTCGTTTATATCAAGCACTGTTTCTGCCTGTAAATCTTTAATAACCCACATTTCGAAGTTTAATTATAAAAATTTAATATAGTATAAATATAAATGTGTAAATTTAAAAAAAAAAATGGTGTTCGGTCGGAGCAGGGATTGAACCCACGACCCTTTGCATGCAAGGCAGACTTGCTAACCACTGCTCCACGCGGCCGACAAATGTATGTTTCTGTTAAATGATGTTATGTTTGCATGGGCTAGAGGGCGCTGCAAAGTATGCTATATAAATGTAACTTATAACGATAATTGTCTACTGGTGACTATAAAAGCTACGTAGCCCAGTGGATAGTGTGTTGGCTTACAAACTATATGGTCCTCGGTTCGATTCTCCGTCCAGGTGAAAGGTTAAATTCAAAAAATTTATAAAATTTAATAATTTCTTCAACATTATTTGTATTACAGAAAAAGTTGCCAAGAACTAAAAAATTTCGTAGAAGTGAAAAATTAGGGAATGAGCACAATCTTCGTTGGGGAGAATTCTTCCAAGCATATAATATTTTTGAGCTCAAAATGCTTCCAAACATATAATATGTTCACATCAAACAAACATATTAATGTTTCGGCAGTATCCAATAATATATGTGCTTCCTGCAAAATATGTTTGGAACATATGCTAGAGAAGCGATTTTTTTGAGGGTGTAATTATGGACCGATATGGACCAATTTTTGCATGGTTGTTAGAGACCATATACTATCACCACGTACCAATTTTCATTTCAACCGGAACTTATTAAATTTGCTCTTCTAAGAAGCTCCGCAAGCCAAATCTGGGGATTGGTTTATATGGGGGCTATATGCACCTATGGACCGATGTGGACCAATTTTTGTATGTTCGTTAGAGACCATATACCAACACCACGTACCAAATTTCAACCGGACCGGGTGAAATTAGCTTCTCCTTGAGGCTCCTCAAGCCAAATCTGGGGATCGGGGTATATGGGGGCAATATATATAATTATGAACCGATATGGACCAATTCTGACATGGTTGTTAGAGACCATATATATTAACACCACATACCATATTTCCTTTCAACCGGATCGGATTAAATTTTCTCTTCTAAGAAGCTCCGCAAGCCAAATCTGGGGATTGGTTTATATGGGGGCTATATATACTATCCAATCACCAATTTTTGCATGGTTGTTAGAGACCATATACCAACACCACGTACCAAATTTCAGCCAGATCGGATGAAATTTGTTTCTCTTTGAGGCTTAGAAAGCCAAATCTGGGGACCGATTTATATGGGGGCTATATATTTATAATTATGGACCGATGTTAACCAATTTTTGCATGGATGTTAGAGACCATATACCAACACCATGTACCAAATTTCAACCGGATCGGCTGAAATTAGCTTCTTTTGAGGCTCCGCAAGCCAAATCTAAGGGTCCGTTTATATGGGGGCTATACGTAAAAGTGAACCGATATGGCCCATTTGCAATACCATCCGACCTACATCAATAGCAACTACTTGTCGATAGCTTGTTTCGTTCGGAAGTTAGCGTGATTTCGACAGACGGATGGACGGACGGACGGACATGCGTCCATTCTGACGGATGGACTCAGAATTTCACCCCGACCCAGAATATACTTTATGAGGTCTTGCAGCAATATTTCGATGTGTTATAAACGGAATGACAAAGTTATTATATCCCCCATCCTATTGTGGAGGGTATAATAAAGTCGATGGTTCGCAATATAAATTAAATAAATTTTTCTAGTGGTGGGCATTAAAATGGATCGAATCAGTCCATCTGCCACCGTGGTGCAATGGTTAGCATGCCCGCCTTGCATACATAAAGTCTTGGGTTCGATTCCTGCTTCGACCGAACACCAAAAAGTTTTTCAGCGGTGGATTATCCCACCTCAGTAATGCTGGTGACATTTCTGAGGGTTTCAAAGCTTCTCTAAGTGGTTTCACTGCAATGTGGAACGCCGTTCGAACTCGGCTATAAAAAGGTGGTCCCTTGTCATTGAGATTAACATGGAATCGGGCAGCACTCAGTGATAAGAGAGAAGTTCACCAATGTGGTATCCCAATGGACTGAATAGTCTAAGTGAGCCTGATATATCGGGCGGCCACCTAACCTAACAAGGCCGTAGCCAGGATTTTAATTCCCGTGGTGGAGGGGAGGTGGGGGGGGGTTTGGTTTCAACTTAAAAAAAAATATTCATATAATCTCATGTGTAGAAAATTTTATTTATGCGTAGGTATGTATACAATATTTTTATAATATTAAATTGAGCTGACGGGCTTTTTGGGCAGCAAATAAATCAATGAATTCTTCAGTCGGCACATTTATTCGGCGATGAACCGACATTAATGCCAATCCATTGAGTCTACTCTCGCTAGTCGAAATTCTAAGATACGTCTTTAATCTCTTCATTGTTGAAAATGAACGTTCGGATGAGCACGTAGTAACTGCAGCGATGGAAAATGCAGTACTATAGTACATTTTTCAATACTTTTTCACCCCGGTCAGTACCGTAGTACCCCCGCGAATGATTTAGTACCTTTTGTGTAGACATTTTTGAGTCGATATAAGATTTATGGTACAGTAGCTTTGACAAAATATTTTAATAGTTTGAGAAAGTCTTTATCAATCTTATTTGCTAACAGTCTTTTACAAATATGGCAAAACAGACATGTTCAGGTGGGAAGAAAATCTCGATTTTGTAAAAGACATAGTCAAAAACAGGATTTTATTGAACTTCAAGAATGTTTTAGTCGAAACAAGTATAAACGGCCGTAAGTTCGGCCAGGCCGAAGCTTATGTACCCTCCATCATGGATTGCGTAGAAACTTCTACTGAAGACTGTCATCCACAATCGAATTACTTGGGATGCGGTAACACTTGCCGATGGCAAGGTATCTTAAAACTTCCTAACATCGTCTTCTAAATTACAAGGTAGTCCATACGTAGTATATATTAAACTAAAAAAGGCCGATTAAATACGTATATAATTAAGTTTAAAGTTTCTATGGAAATAAAATTTTGACAACATTTTCTATAGAAGTAAAATTTGGAAAAAATTTTCAATAGAAATAAAATTTGGAAATAAATTGTCTATAGAAATAAAATTTTTACAAAATTTCTATAGAAATAAAATTTTTACAAAATTTTCTATAGAAATAAAATTTTGACAAAATTTTCTATAGAAATAACATTTTGACAATGTTTTCCATAAAAATAAAATTTTGGTAGATTATTTTTGGCTCGAGTGGCAACCATGAATATGAACCGATATGGACCAATTTTTGTGTGATTGGGGATCGGCTATATATAACTATATACTGATATGGCCCAATTTTGGAATGGATATTAGCGGCCTTATACTAACACTACGTTGCAAATTTCAACCGGAACGGATGAATTTTGCTCCTCCAAGAGGCTCCGGAGATCAAATCTGGGGAACGGTTTATATGGGGACTATATATAATTATGGACCGATATGGACCAATTCTTGCGTGTTTGTTAGAGACGACATTCTAACACCATGTTCAAAATTTCAACCGGATCGGATGAATTTTGCTCCTCCAAGAGGCTCCGGAGGACAAATCTGGGAATCGATTTATATGGGGGCTATATATAATTATGGACCGATATGGACCAATTTTTGCATGGTCATTAGAGAACATAACCAACACCATGTACCAAATTTCAGCCGGATCGGATGCAATTTTCGTTTCTTAGAGGCTCCGCAAGCCTAACCGGGGGATCGGTTTATATGGGGGCTATATATAATTATGGACCGATGTGGACCTCTTTTTGCACGGTTGTTAGAGAACATATACCAATACCATGTACCAAATTTCAGCCGGATCGGATGAAATTTGCTTCTCTTAGAGGCTCCGCAAACCAAATCGGGGGATCGGTTTATATGGGGGCTATATATAATTATGGACCGATGTGGACCAATTTTTGCATGGTCATTAGAGAACATATACCAACACCATGTACTAAATTTCAGCCGTATCGGATGAAATTTGCTTCTCTTAGAGCGATCGCAAGCCAAATTTGGGGGTCCGTTTATATGGGGGCTATACGTAAAAGTGGACCGATATGGACCAATTTTTGCATGGTTGTTAGAGACCATATACTAACACTATGTACCAAATTTAAGCCGGATCGGAAGAAATTTGCTTCTCTTAGAGGGTCTGCAAGCCAAATTTGGGGGTCCGTTTATAGGGGGCTATACGTAAAAGTGGACCGATATGGCCCATTTGCAATACCATCCGACCTACATCAATAACAACTAGTTGTGCCAAGTTTCAAGTCTGTAGCTTATTTCGTTCGGAAGTTAGCGTGATTTCAACAGACGGACGGACGGACGGACATGCTCAGATCGACTCAGAATTTCACCACGACCCAGAATATATATATTTTATGGGGTCTTAGAGCAATATTTCGATGTGTTACAAACGGAATGACAAAGTTAATATACCCCCCATCCTATGGTGGAGGGTATAAAAAGAATGTGATCTTATATTATCGATTTTTTATTTCGGTAGAAAATGTTGTCAAAATTTTATTTCTATATAGAATTTTTGCAAAATTTTATTTTTATAGAAAATTTTGTCAAAATTTTATTTTTATAGAAAATTTAGTAAAAATTTTATTTCTATAGTAAATTTTTGCAAAATTTTATTTCTATAGAAAAAATTTTGCAATTTTTTTTTTATTTCTATAGAAAATTTTTGCAAAATTTTATTTATATAGAATATTTTGTCAAAATTTTATTTTCTTTAAAATTCAGTCTCTTGACAATAATCTTCCAGTGAAATTTTTGTTGAAATTTAGTAAAAAGTACCTTCCCGCTCAAAAAAATACCTTTTTTGTACTTTCTTAAAAATTGTATTTTCCATCCCTGAGTAACTGGTAAAGTGACCAAAATTTTTAAAAGAATATGCACGTTTGGAAATATCTCTTTATTGCACTCTCCAAGTGCTTCCATCGCTGAATTAGGCAGGTTCTTTTCGCAGGTTTTGCGGCATTTCATTTAATAATGAATAAATAAATAAATAAATAAATTTACACATGTGTGTTTGGCTGTTTCGTTGTTGTTGCAATGGCCAAACAAAGCGAGTCATGTTCACAAAAAGAACAACAAACACACATAAAAAGCAAAAAGACTTTTCCAAAAATGAAATTTGTGGTGCGAGAACAAAAACAATTTGTTTTTTCGACCGTCGTTTGACGGGCTTTTCAACTAGTATTCTATGATTTGTGCAAGTTTTATAGGTAAGCGTTTTTCAAAGTAAAACCTCCAGCTTTTCTTCAACATCTTCGATAAGATTTTTCTATTCAGCTAAAAATACATATTTATTTATATAAAAATATTCATTCATTTTGGTGGGGTTTGAATACGGCCTTGGTTACATAACATAAATGTGACTAAAACATTTTTTTTAGCCGGTGTCGGAGTCGGTCATTATTGTACCCTACAAAATGTGATTTTCTCCTTTTTTTGGAATAAATAAGCAGATATTTTTGGCATTAATTAAACCCTCCATATTCATTATATAAAAAAAAAAACTTTCAGACTTTTTCCAAACCTTTCCCAAAGTCTATCGTTATCACGTTCATTACTAAAGAATTGACAAACTTTAAACTTTCCCAGACCCAAAAGTTGGGAACTACTAATTAGTCAATGGGTAATCATCAGCCTATCACTCTTTCTCCCCATTCCACCGTATGAAGAAAATTTTCATAACCCCAAATTTGTTAGGTATCGCTAATTTCCATACCGCCCGCCCCTCCCCCAAATAACACAAGCCAAAAATTTATGTCTTGTTTCCTTTGGTGTGTGTGTGTCTACGTGTTATTGTGTCTATCAAAACTGACTTAAAAGACAAATAAAATTCAACAATTTTCCAATGTGCTATGATGGTGACAGGTGCAGGTACATGTTATATATACATATCCAATGAAATTCTACTTTTCGCCGGATTCCATAGACTAGCACCCTCGAGCGTCTTCATCCACGCCCACCAAACCTCTTCCTGTTTTGCTGGAAGTTAAGATAAATTGGGAATGACATTCAAATTTCATTACTTTTGAACACATCCCCACATTTAGATCACGAAGGGGCGGGAGATTATGGATGTTCTTTTCTTCACAATAAATTCATGGAAGGGAGGGGGATGAAAATGTTATACCTGTTTTGGCGAGAAAAAGTTTTCGCTTTGCTTTGTAAGCCAAAAGATACAATAAAATGGAATTGAAGCATACGCTTTATGTTCGAAAATCTCTAAAAGTTATTTATTTCAGTTTACGCGCTACTTTTGCTCCAGCCTCTAGTTTCTCTTCCCCCACTCCTCAGGGCATTTGTATGATGCGAGTGGAAAGTTGAAAGAAATATAAATTGTATCGCATCAAATTGAAACTTTTTACTTTTGCATAAATACATGAAATTGTACTCTCACATATATTCCATATGGACTGCTGCTGGTGGTGGCAGGGTGTACGTTTATGGCAATATCTTAAATGGGGAACAAATTTATTTTTTTTTTAAAGGAACAGTGTTGCGAAATGAGAGATATACAACGCTTTTGTAAACGATACTTCCTTAGAGAACCCTTCTTCGTATAGTGAAAATTTAGTCAAAATTTTATAGAAAATTTTTTTAAAATTTTATTTTTATACAATATTTTGCCAAAATTTTATTTCTATAGATTTGTTTTTTTTTTTTTTTTAATTTAATTTCTATAGAAAAATTTCGCAACATTTTATTTCTATAGAAAATTTTTTTAATATTTTATTTTTACAGCAAATTTTGTGATAATTCTATTTCTAAGCTAATTTTGTCAAAATTTTATTTCTATAGAAAATTTTGTCAAAATTTTATTTCTATCGAAAATTTTCGCAAAATTTTATTTCTATAGAAAATTTTGTCAACATTTTATTTCTATAGAATTTTTTTGTCAACATTTGATTTCTATAGAAAATTTTGTCAACATTTTATTTCCATAGAAAATTTTGTGATAATTGTATTTCAAAGCTGATTTTGTCAAAATTTTATTTCAACATTTTATTTCCATAGAAAATTTTGTGATAATTGTATTTCAAAGCTAATTTTGTCAAAATTTTATTTCTATAGAAAATTTTGCTAAAAATTTATTTCTGTAGAAAATTTTCTCAAAATTTTATTTCTAAAGAAAACTTTGTGATAATTGTATTTCTCTAGCAATTTTTGTCAAAATTTTATTTGTATAGAAAATTTTATCTCTATAGAAAATTTTGTCATTTTTTTCAATACAAACTTTTGTCATAATTTTAATTCTATACAAAATTTTGTCATAATTTTAATTCTATACAAAATTTTGTCAAATTTTTATTTCTGTAGAAAATTTTTTCAAAATTTTATTTCCATACAAAATTTTGTCAACATTTGAATTCTATACAAAATTTTGTCAATTTTTTTTCGGTAGAAAATTTTTTTAAAATTTTATTTCTATAGAAAATTTTTTCCAAATTTTGTTTCATAAAAATATTTTTTTTCCAAAATTTTATTTCTATAGAAAATTTGAAAAAATTTTATTTCTATAGAAAATTTTATCTCTATATAAAATGTTGTCATATTTTTTTTTCTATACAAACTTTTGTCATAATTTTAATTCTATACAAAAATTTGTAAAAATTCCATTGCTATAGCAAATTTTGTCAAAATTTTATTTCTGTAGAAAATTTTTTCAAAATTTTATTTCCATACAAAATTTTGTCAAAATTTTAATTCTATACAAAATTTTGTCAAAATTGTATTTCTGTAGAAAATTTTTCGAAAATGTTTTTTCTCTAGAAAATGTTTTTTCACAATTGTTTTTTTTATAAATTTTTTGTTTTTGAAAATTTAATTTCTATAGAAATTTTTGTTAAAATTTTATTTTTATAGAAAATTTTGCTAAAATTTTATTTTTTATAGAAAATTTTGCGAAAATTTTATTTCTATAGAAAATTTTGTCCACATTTTATTTCTATAAAAAATGTTGTCAAAACTTAAGTTGTATAGACAATTTTGTAAAAATTTTATTTCTATAGAAAATTTTGTGATAATTGTATTTCAATAGCAATTTTTGTCAAAATTTTATTCCAATAGAAAATTGTATATCTATAGAAAATTTTGTAATTTTTTTCTATACAAATTTTTGTAATAATTTTAATTCTACGCACAATTTTGTCATAATTTTAATTCTATACAAAATTTTGTCAAAATTTTATTTCTATGGAAAATTTTTTCAAAATTTTATTTCTATAAAATATTTTGTCAACATTTTATTTCCATAGAAAAATTTGTCAAAATTTAATTTCTATAGAAAATTTTGTCAAAATTTTATTTCTGTAGAAAATTTTGTCAAAAGTTTATTTCTATAGAAAATTTGATCAAAATTTTATTTCGATAGAAAATTTTGTCCAAATTTTATTTCTATAGAAAATTTTGTCAAAAATTTATTTCTATAGAAAATTTGTTCAAAATTTTATTTCCATACAAAATTTTGTCAAAATTTTAATTCTATACAAAATTTTGTCAAATTTTAATTCTGTAGAAAATTTTGGCAAAATTTTATTCTGTAGAAAATTTTTTAAAATTTTTTTTTTCTATAGAAAATTTTTTCACATTTTTTTATAATTTTTTTGTTTTTCAAAATTTTATTTCTATAGAATTTTTTGCTCAAAATTTATTTCTATAGAAAATTTTGCTAAAATTTTATTTTTATAGAAAATTTTGCTAAAATTTTATTTCTATAGAAAATTTTGTCCACATTTTATTTCTATAAAAAATGTTGTCATAACTTAAGTTCTATAAAAAATTTTGTAAAAATTTTATTTCTATAAAAAATTTTATGCTAATTGTATTTCTATAGCAATTTTTGTCAAAATTTTATTCCAATAGAAAATTTTGTATCTATAGAAAATTTTGTAATTTTTTTTCTACACAAACTTTTGTCATAATTTTAATTCTACACAAAATTTTGTCATAAATTTAATTCTATACAATATTTTGTCAATATTTTATTTCCATAGAAAATTTTGTCAAAATTTTATTTCTGTAGAAAATTTTGTCAAAATTTAATTTCTGTAGAAAAGGGAATTTCATTTCTATAGAAAATTTGATCAAAATTTCATTTCTATAGAAAATTTTGTCAAAATTTTATTTCTATAGAAAATTTGATCAAAATTTTATTTCGATAGAAAATGTTGTCCAAATTTTATTTCTATAGAAATTTTGTCAAAATTTTATTTCTATAGAAAATTTTGTCAAAATTTTAGTTCTATAAAAAATTTTGCTTACATTTTATTTTTATAGAAAATTTTGCTAAAATTTTATTTCTATAGAAAAGTTTGTCCACATTTTATTTCTATAAAAAGTGTTGTCAAAACTTAAGTTGTATAGAAAATTTTGTGATAATTGTATTTCTATAGCATTTTTTGTCAACATTTTATTCCAATAGAAAATTTTATATCTATAGAAAATTTTGTAATTTTTTTTCTATACAAACTTTTGTCATAATTTTAATTCTACACAAATTTTGTCATAATTTTAATTCTATACAAAATTTTGTCAAAATTTTATTTCCATAGAAAATTTTGTCAAAATTCTATTTCTGTAGAAAATTTTGTCAAAATTTAATTTCTGTAGAAATGAAAATTTCATTTCCATAGAAAATTTGATCAAAATTTAATTTCTATAGAATATTTTGTCAAAGTTTTATTTCTGTAGAAAATTTTTAAAAATTTTATTTCTATAGCAAATTTTGGCAAAATTTTATTACTATAGAAAACTTTTTTACAGTTTTTTATTTTCTATAAAATATTTTTTTTCAAATTTTATTTCTATAGAAAATTTTGTCAAAATTTTAGTTCTATAAAAATTTTGGTAAAATTTTATTTCTTTAGAAAATTTGAATTTGGTTTTTTTGTTTTTTTATTTAGTCATTGTTGTTGTTTTTGATTTCAGCTTAAAACCATGCATTAACTAAACTACAAGTGTAGCTTAACCAACAGAGGAAAAGAATGTTTGTCAAATTTATTTGCGCAAAGCCCTATAGACTGCAAGATGGTTGGATGTACAGCTGTTTCGGAATTACCACATTCTTCATCAGCATCCTCTACTTGCAGCAAAACTAACATATCAACCAATTATCAGAATAAATTCGGGTAATTCACTCATCCCAAAGTGAACTACACTTGAACCTTCCGAAAAAAGGTTTGAGAGTCGGCTACTGCCTAAACAAATTTGCAAGCATATCTCTTTTCCTTTGCCAATCTCAAATCATCGATTTGAATGTAGTTGGTTGTTGGTTAAACTACACTTGTAGTTTAGTCAATGCATGGTTTTAAGCTGAAATCAAAAACAACAACAATGATTAAAGAAAAAAACAACAATAACAAAACGAATGAAGATAGAGGAAGCACGCTCAAAAACAAACCCAGCCAACTACATTCAAATCGATGATTTGAGTTTGGCAAAGGAAAAGAGATATGCTTGCAAATTTGTTTAGGCAGTAGCCGACTATCAAACCTTTTTTTTCGGAAGGTTCAAGTGTAGTTCACTTTGGGTTGAGTGAATTACCCGAATTTATTCTGATAATTGGTTGATAGTTTTGCTGCAAGTAGAGGATGCTGATGAGGATTCGGAAACAGCTGTACATCCAACGTCTCGCAGTCTACAGGGCTTTGCCCAAATAAATTTGACAGGCATACTTTTCCTCTGTTGGTTAAGCTACACTTGTAGTTTAGTCAATGCATGGTTTTAAGCTGAAATCAAAAACAACAACAATGACTAAATAAAAAAAATTTATTTCTATACAAAATTGTGTCCAAATTTGATGTTTATAGGAAATTTTGTCAAAATTTAATTGTATAGAAAATTTTGTTAAAATGTTATTTCTATAGAAAATGCCTTTGAAACTTAAAACATCCCAGAGTGCTGGATAGAATACAGTGTCACACTCAAAGTCAACAAATATGAGGTTTGCATTGACTGCTCCATAATAATTCTAATCGTATTTATATGGCCTGCGCACGATCTTCCAGGTCTGAACCCTACCTGTTCGTTCCTAATTTTGTACATGTACCACTGAAGATGAGAATAAAGTATGATCAACATTTCGGATCGATCCGCCAAACGGGTTACCATATTGTTGTACCATTTTGGATTTTCTTTTTGGTAATGTGTTGTCAACTTTTTTGTAGTACAAAATGTTTAATTTTCACAAGTTCAAAAATTGATTTTATGCGTGAGATTTCGGTCATTTGGCCCATAGTGCGTTGGAGATATGCGATTAAGTAACATTGTCGACAGTAGACTGCATTCAGCAGCATTATACCTCTCCAATTTATGCACAGCCTGAGATCCCAGGGGATATGTTCGCTAATTCACATAAGGTCTTGTCAGTTATCCATGGTTTCGGGGATCTTCTCGGTGTGCTAAGGTAAACATCTGCGCTTTGATGACAGGCGAGTTGAACGTCGGGCCAAGTAATATCGCCTTTTCTTGCAATCAGGTTTGGCGTTCTGGAGTTCTGTCTCTCCCGAACGACACAAGGCCTTAATCTTGATGTAGGTCTGAGGGTATTGCAAATGGACCATATCGAACCACTTTTAGGTATAGCCCCAATATAGACGGATCCCCTGATTTGAATTCTTAAGTCTTCCATTGAAAACTTTCCCAAACATTTTATTTCGTCTTCGAAAATATTAAAGAAAATTATGTTTATCATGACAAAAATGTGAGTGTTTGAATTTAATTTCTCAACACTGTTCTCAAATATATCACTGCTGTCTAAAGTTTTTCTTAGACATACACATACATTGACATACTAATGAACATCATCACCTTTACATGCACGCTACTACAACTTGAACTCATACTCGTACACTGGGCGAAACTCACACACACCGACTTAATTGCAGAGGTAAACAAATGTCAAAAGTACGTGACGTATTAGCATGAATTCATTTCGAAAAACTTTTCTCAAAGCACACCTATACTCTAGCACGACTATACTCACCTACAAGCAGACACACATACACACACTCACTTGTATCCTAACGCACTCAATGCCACCGAAAAATAAAACGGAAATGAAAAGAGACGCTGGTAACGTTGACACAGACGAAGGCAACAAATACAACATAAACAACATTTTAGAGGCGTTCATTTCCGTTTTAAGACATGGTGCAAAAACTTAACACAAAAGCAAAATCATGCTTTAGAATTTCAATGAATTTTTCCTAAACATTCCAAGTTTGCAAATCAAAATTCAATACCCAAGTCGATGGTATGCAAGTGAAGCATGTGAAGACGCATTGTTCGGAGTCGGCAGGAGGGAGCAAGATATGTGCATATGCAATGCTTGAGAAATGATGCATTAGATATGGGTTTAGTTTTAGAAAGAAGAGGATTATACCCAATTGACTTTAAGACATGCTTATTAGAGTGCTTATACGATATGTTGTCATGGGATATTAGTGGTAGAATAGCAAAATTAAATTGTGATTTATATGGGTATTAAACCTGTAATAACTGAATATACTATTTGGTAAAAATTTCTAAGGAATTCTAGATTAATTGCAGTTTTATTTAATTCAACAAACAATTTATTTTTTTATATCCTAAACCACATAGTGGTCAGGGTATAATAACTTTGATCTGCAAAAAAAATGTGCCTACCAGAAATATTGACTTAAGACCAGGGCTGTGGAGTCGAGCCAATTTTGCTCGACTCCGACTCCATCATTTTTCATCAGCTCGACTCCGACTCCGGAGTCGACTCCGGGTAATATAACTAAATCTCATTTTAATACCACTAATTTGTAGTTCTATTGTGGGGGTACCGTTATAAAGTATCGTATTTATTTATGTGTGCAAAAAAGGTCTTAATTTCACATTAGATGCCAATTGAACTCTATATTTAAAATTTAGGGCAATGTTTAATAAATAAAATAATGATATAAATACCCATCATAATATGAGAAGTATATGTATTTATGGACCAAAATTATTGATACTATCTCAAATCCTTTAAATTTGTTGCGAGCTATATAAAGGTTTATATTCCCATATGCATGAATTTGAATCTGAATCGATTTAGACAAAATTGTATATACTTCTACAAAACCTATGTATTTAAAATTTAAATCTAACGTTATGGGACGAAACACAATTTTAACAAAAAATAAAAATGCAAGGAGAGTCTAAATTCGAGCGGGCCGATTATAATATACTCTGCACAACTTTGTATTTAGATCAACATTTTGATACAATCTCAAATCAGACTTCTACAAAATCTCGGGCAATATTTGGGAAATATTTATAATTGTTTAAAAATTTTCAATGCAAAAAAGCATTTATGATTCATTCATTGAAAAATTTGAAAATTGGAGTCATTTCTACAAGTTTTCGACTTAGCATTGAATATCAGTGAGCATACAATTTTGGAAAAAATTTTGTTTAGTAAATAAAATTTAAAATAAAATTTTGGAAAAAATTTTCTATAGAAATAAAAAAATTTCTATAGAAAATTTCTATGGCAAAATTTTCTATAGAAATCAAATTTTGACCAAATATATAGAAATAAAATTTTTGAATAAAATTTTTATAGAAATTAAATTTGGCTAAATTTTTTATAGAAATAAAAGTTTGAAAAAATTATCAATAGAAAGATAATTAAAAAAAATTGTGTAGCAAACAAAATTTTGCAAAATTTTCTATAGAAATAAAATTTTGCAAAATATTCTATAGAAACAAAATTTTGACTAAATTTTCTATAGAATTAAAATTTTGTCTAAATTTTATATAGAAAATAATATTTCTATAGTAATAAAATTTTGAATACATTTTTTATAGCAGTGAGTATCAGTGAGCATCAGTAAGAAAAAAAATTTTGAGAAAAATTGCTATAGAAATAAAATTTGACCATTTTTTCTTATAGAAATAAAATTTTGAAAAAATTATCAATAAAAATACTATTTTAGAAAAATTATTGTATAGTAAAAAAAATTCTGCAAAATATTCTACAGAAACAAAATTTTGACAAAATTTTCTATAGAAATAAAATTTTGACCAAATTTTCTAATAACAAGTATAAAAAGCAGTAAATTCGGCCGGGCCGAATTTTAAATACCCACCACCATGAATCAAATATGATAGTTTACTTTGAAAACTCTTCGTCGTAGAGGGTTACTTGATAATATATAGAATTGTAGGGGGTTTGATGACAAATCTTCTCCCAAGCAAGTCAGTTCCCGAAGACAAACTTTAAAGATTCTACCTATGAAGACCAGATCAGATTCTGGATTTATGAGAACCAATTTATTTGAGTTTTAGAGAAATTATAAACATATCGTGTATATGATGAAATTACGCCATGATTTAAAATCTTAAATATGTAGATTTTTTCCGCCATTACTTAAATACGATGAGTAAATTCTGGAAATTTTACTTTCAGTTTGAAGCAATTTTCATGATCAGTGCGCCTGCTATACCCCGAAAGATGTGTTTTCTTTTTTGAGAAACGTAATTTTAGATAAGCAAAGTTTTCTTTTGACACAAATTTTAGAGACAATAGTTGAATAAACGAAAATACTTTATAAAAAAAAGAAATTTCGTTTATCTAAAATTTCATTATAGATTACTAATTTCCAGCAAATCGGATAAAAACTACGGGTTCTAGAAGCCCAAGAAATAAAGCCGGGAGATCGGTGTATATGGGGGCTACACCAAAACATGGACCGATAGGCATATTTGTGATCTTAAAATACCTCCAGATTTTCAATTTCAAATAAATCGGCTAGAAAATATAGTCTCTAGACGCCCAAGAAGTAAAAATCGAGAGATCAGTCTATATGGGGGCTATACCAAAAAATGGGCACCATTTTCGGCACACCTTTTCGGCACACATTTTCGACATACCTTTTTATGGTCCCAAAAGAACTCTAGATTTTCAATTTCAGGAAAATCGGATGGAAAATATAGTTTCTAGAAGCCCAAGAAGCAAAATCGGGAGATCAGTCTCTATGGGGGCTATATCAAAACATGGACCGATGAGCACCATTTTCGGCACACCTTTTTATGGTTCTCAAATACCTCTATATTTCCAATTTCAGGCAAATTGGATAAAAACTACGGTTTTTATAGGCCCAAGACTCCAAATCGGGGGGTTGATTTATATGGGGGCTATATCAAAACATGGACCGATGGACACCATTTTCGACACACCTCTTTATGGTCCCAAAATACTTCTAGATTTTCAATTTCATACAAATCGGATAGAAAATACTGTTTCTAGACGCGTAAGAAGCAAAATCGGGAGATCGGTCTATATGGGGGCTATATCGAGACATGGACCGATTCGGACCATTTTCGACACACTTCTTCATAGTCCCACAATACCTCTAGATTTCCAATTTCAAGCAAATCGGATGGTAAATATAGTTTCTAGACGCCCAAGAAGCAACATCGGGAGATCGGTCTATATGGGGGCTATATCAAAACATGGACCGATACGGACCATTTTCGACACACCTCCTTATGGTCCTAAAATACCTCTAGATTTTCAATTTCAGACAAATCGGATAGAAAATACTGCTTCTAGACGCCGAAGAACAAAATCGGGAGATCGGTCTATATGGGGGCTATACCAAAACATGGACCGATACGGACCATTTTCGACACACCTCTTTATGGTCCCAAAATACCTCTGGATTTCCAATTTCAGGCAAATCTGATAAAAACTACGGTTTTTATAGGCCCAAGACCCCAAATCGGGAGGTCGGTTTATATGGGGACTATATCAAAAATTGGACCGATATAGCCCATCTTCGAACTTGACCTGCCTGCAAACAAAAAACTAATCTGTGCCAAATTTCGGGACGATAGCGCCATTATTGAAGGCTGTAGCGTGATTACAACAGACAGACAGACGGACAGACGGACATGCTTGTATCGTCTTAGAATTTCTCCCTGATCAAGAATATATATACTTTATATAGTCGGAAATCGATATTTCGATGTGTTACAAACGGAATGACAAACTTATTATACCCCCGTCACCATTTTATGGTGGTGGGTATAAAAAAATCTATTACTATAAAATTTTTGCAACATTTTCTATAGAAATAAGACCATATTTTCTAATAAAAAAATCTATTACTATAAAATTGTGGCAAAATTTTGACTTAAATTTTTATAGAAATAAAATTATCAATAGAAATAAAATTTTGAAAAAAATTTTATTTAACAAACAAAATTTTGCAAAATTTTCTATAAAAATAAAATTTTGCAAAATATTCTGTAGAAACAAAATTTTGACTCAATTTTCTATAGAAAAAAATATTTCTATAGTAATAAAATTTTGAATAAATTTTTTATAGAAATAAAATATTGACAAAATTTGCTATAGAAATAAAATTTTGACAAAACTTTTATAGAAATAACATTTTAACAAAATTTTCTGTAAAAATCAGCTTTGAAAAAATTTTCTGTCAATACTCCACATATGTATATGGCCTTAAAATAAAATTACAAAAAAAAAAAAATAATTTCGGTTGTTCGAAATATTTCAAATAAATTGATATGGTCATTCAAATAGATCGATCCAGCCCATCTGCTAGTCTAACATTCTAGGAAACATAAAAAGATAGCCGTAATTGGAAGTTGATTTTCATTTACAATCATGCTGTACATTGATCGAATGAATAACGCAGTGGAAACTAATTTGCGTAAAAACTTGCTTAGTTACAAAAATGTGAGTGTTTTAAAAAATTTTTACGACTCCGACTCCAGCAAAATCTTCAGACTCCGACTCCGGCTCCACAGCCCTGCTTGAGACCCCATAAAATATATACCAATCGACTCAGTATCACCTCCTGAGTCGATCTAGCGCTTGGTGAGCTAAAGCCACCGTGGTGCAATGGTTAGCATGCCCGCCTTGCATACACAAGGTCGTGGATTCGATTCCTGCTACGACCGAACACCAAAAAGTTTTTCAGCGGTGGATTATCCCACCTCAGTAATGCTGGTGACATTTCTGAGGGTTTCAAAGCTTCTCTAAGTGGTTTCATTGCAATGTGGAACGCCGTTCGGACTCGGCTATAAAAAGGAGGTCCCTTGTCATTGAGCTTAACATGGAATCGGGCAGCACTCAATGATAAGAGATACCACTGTGGTATCACAATGGACTGAATAGTCTAAGTGAGCCTGATACATCGGGCTGGCACATAACCTAACCTAACCTAGCGCTTGGTGTCCGTCCGCCGTCCGTCCATGTATTTGTTGTTCGCAGGATTCCGGTCGCAATTATTAACCGATTTTGATAAAATTTGGCATGTGGCGTTTTTTTTGGAATGGGGACAAACTCATATATAACAGGTTGACTGACAAGTCCCCGGTCTAACAAAGAAAAACACATTTTTTGTCAAAATTCGTTTTTATTATTCAATATAGTTCCCTTCAAGAGCGATACAACGATTATAACGACCTTCCAATCATCCGATCCGGCTGAAATTTGGTACATGGTGTTAGTATGTGGTTTCTAGCAACCATGCAAAAATTGGTCCACATCGGTTTATAATTACATATAGCCCCCATATAAACCGATCCCCCGATTTGGCTTGCGGAGCCTCTAAGAGAAGCAAATGTCATCCTGTCCGCCTGAAATTTGGTACATGGTGTTAGTATATGGTCTCTAATGGCCACGCAAAAATTGGTCCACATCGGTGCATAATTATATATAGCTCCATATAAACCGATCGCCAGATTTGACCTCCGGAGCCTCTTGGAAGGCCAAAATTCATCTGATTCAGTTGATATTTGGTACGTGGTGTTAATATATGGCCTCAAACACCCATGCAAACATTGGTCGAAATCGGTCCATAATTATGTATAGCCCCCATATAAACCGATCCCCAGATTTGACCTCCGGAGCCCCTTGGAAGAGCAAAATTCATCTGATTCAGTTGATATTTGGTACGTGGTGTTAATATATGGCCTCAAACACCCATGCAATCATTGGTCAAAATCGGTCCATAATTATGTATAGCCCCCATATAAACCGATCCCCAGATTTGATCTCCGGAGCCCCTTGGAAGAGCAAAATTCATCGGATTCGGTTGAAATTTGGTATGTGATGTTAGTATATGGTATCCAACAACCATGCATGAATTGGTTCATATCAGTCCACAATTATATATAGCCCCCATATAAACCGATCCCCAGATTTGACCTCCGGTGCCTTGTGGAGAAGCAAAGTTCATGCGATCTGGTTGAAATTTGGTACGTGGTGGTAGTATATGATATTTAACAACCATGCCAAAAGTGGTCCATATCAGTCCATAATCATATATAGCCCCCATATAAACCGATCCTGAGATTTGGTTTTGGATCCTCTTGGAGGAGTAAATTTCCTCCGAATCAGTTGAAATTTGGTACATTGTGCTAGTATATGGCCGTTAACAACCATGCCTAAATAGGTCCATATCGGTATATAGTTATATATAGCCCTCAGATAAATCGATCCCCAATCACACAAAAATTGGTCCATATCAAGTTCATAATTGTATATAGCCCCCATATAAGCGACCCCCATCTTTCAATTCTGGCTCCCTAGGTACCGTGCAAAAGTCCATATCGATTCGTAATTATTTGTAGACTTACATACCTTTTTGTCTAATATATACCACGTGTGGACTAACTCACAATTTAGAAAACGATTTAAGATACCAAAACCCAAGTAATTCGATTGTGTATAACAGTCTTTCGTAGAAGTTTCTACGCAATCCATGGTGGAGGGTACATAAGATTCGGCCTGGCCGAACTTAAGGCCGTTTATACTTGTTTTTAATATCACTTCTGATTATCATCCACTCTAATGTAGGCAAATATCTTGTGATCATAACTCTGTTGTCTTTCAACATGAGCATTCATATGTGCCCGTGTGTGTACGTTAGTCAGCCATCTAAAATACATCTCTCGCTGAAACTCTCGATGTAGCCACTGCACATTTTGACTCTGAGAGATTTATGTTTGCGATTATTGGCATTTGTATGGAATTGGCAGGGGTGGTGGTATTGTTGTTGTTGTTTCTACTGCTGCTGGTGTACAATTCCCTTAGCATACATACTGTTTCAGATGCTGTTGGTTTGTGAATTATTCGTAGTGCGTGTATGCTTGCTTCATGATTGTAAATACATTTCTATGGGTGTGCGCCTGTGTGTGTGTGTTGGTGAATAAAATCTCATATAGGATTGAAGGTTTGTCTAAAGAGGCTTTCAGAGTATTCATTTATAGGCGTTAGCAAACAATAACACATTTTTCACAATTGAATTATTTCCTTTGGCTTCGTTGATAGCTAAGTGTGAATGTGTGGGTGCGTGTGTATGTGCGCGCCATTTGTGTGTCAATTCATCTAAACAAACAACAATGCAGAAAGCCATATTGAAAGTTGAATTCTTATTTGGTATTTGCCGGATGTTGGTCGGTGTTATTTCTAATATGGCAAAAGGGAGCAGCGATGTGATATTTTAGCTTGGAGAAGTTTATTGAAAATATGTTATTTATGTAAATTTCACATCTATCGGGTCTAAAAGTCAGCTCTCCACCTCCCATTCGCTCTGTCACTCTTCCTGAATCCCAAACAAAGTCCCAAATTAACTTTTATTATTTACGTATGATTTATAGGTGTACACTGCATGTCGTCATCGACAATGGCTCGTCTTTGTCCTGGATGGTTGAATCCAAATGCTTTCCAAATGTTTATTATAACACGTAGTATGTTGAGCGGGCGGGGGCGGTGTGTAATAAATTCCAGATTTTTCAATACGACAATTCAAACATCTTTGTTCTATTCCGTGTTTTTTTTTTTTTCATTTGGACTTTTTGTATATGGATGGCAATTTGGGGAGCCATATTTTTTTCGAGATCATTTCATTGGCATAAATGCTTTATTGACAAAATACAATATTTACGAAATAATAGCTTCGACATTTGACTTTGGCATAGGCAATTTATCTTTAGACCCCATAAATAAACGATAGAAATAGAACAGCTGCGTTAATTAAATACAATACATACATTTTAAATGACATTTAATAGTTGATAACTGTGAAGAATTGATATTCTTACGTACACAATGATTTCAATCACGAAAATCGCGGATTCAATCATTCCCAGCAAAAAAATTTGGAAGTTCTTCCAAAGGCACAACTTTAAAAGCACTTCCAGAAGATGCGCTCCCAATGATGTTCTTTCTTTTAACTACCCAGGAAGTTCTTTTAATTTAATTTTTTATAACTTGATTTGTTCATACTCTTACCCCCATTTTCATGAAGCTCCGTTAGTGCTACGTTAGCTAACGAACTTTTAAACCGTGATATCTACATATCTGTCATCTTGCGTATATATTCCATATGCCAGTTAGAAACTTAACTGCTGAAAATTTTTCAGTTAAAGTTAACCGGAGAAAACATATTTCCATTTTTCTTTCTGTTAACTGGCAGTTAAAGCCTAACGGAGCTACATGAAAATGGCCGTTAATGTGTAATTTTAACTTTTTTTGTTTCAAATAGGTCAAAAACAGAGTAAGAATTCATAAAATGGTACAAACAATTTAAATTTTGTCGAAAAAAATGCTAAATTCAATCTGAAGAAATTGTGCATTTTTGAAAATATTTGAGGTCAAATGTTTACGACAAGCGTTAGAATCCATTAAAAATTAAAAAAAAAAAAATATAAAAATTATTTATTTGACAAAATATCACAGAATTTTTTAATTTAAATCCAAAACATTGAATTTGGATTAGAACTAAAGAAGTGATGCAAATTAAGTGCAACGGCTGTTGAAATGGAGGACTTCCGTCCTATGACAAGCCCATGTTAAATTCATCGCTTCTGCGCCAATTTTGCACCACTTCCGGATCCAAAAAGAACATTTTCATTACTTTTTTGGCGACGCTTTTTTTGCTGGGGATTTTTATACCCTCCACCATAGGATGGGGGTATATTAACTTTGTCATTCCGTTTGCAACACATCGAAATATTGCTCGAAGACCCCATAAAGTATATATATATTCTCGGTCGTGGTGAAATTCTGAGTAGATCTGAGCATGTCCGCCCGTCCGTCTGTTGAAATCACGCTAACTTCCGAACAAAATAAGATATTGACTTGAAACTTGGCACAATTAGTTCCTATTGATGTAGGTCGGATGGTATTGCAAATGGGCCATATCGGTCCACTTTTACGTATAGCTCCCATATAAACGGACCCCCAAATTTGGCTTGCGATTGCTCTAAGAGAAGCAAATTTCATCCGATCCAGCTGACATTTGGCACATGATGTCACCATATGATCTCTAACAACCATGCAAAAATTGGTCCACATCGGTCCATAATTATATATAGCCCCCATATAAAACGATCCCCCGATTTGGCTTGCGGAGCCTATAAGAGAAGCAAATTTCATCCGATCCGGCTGAAATTTGGTACATGGTGTTAGTATATGATCTTTAATGACCATGCAAAAATTGGTCCACATCGGTCGATAATTATATATAGCCCCCATATAAACCGATCCCCCGATTTGGCTTGCGGAGCCTCTAAGAGAAGCAAATTTCATCCGATCCGGCTGAAATTTGGTACATGGTGTTAGTATATGATCTTTAATGACCATGCAAAAATTGGTCCACATCGGTCCATAATTATATATAGCCCCCATATAAACCGATCCCCCGATTTGGCTTGCGGAGCCTCTAAGAGAAGCAAATTTCATCCGATCCGGCTGAAATTTGGTGCATGGTGTTAGTATATGGTCTCTAATGACCATGCAAAAATTGGTCCACATCGGTTCATAATTGTATATAGCCCCATATAAACCGATCAACAGATTTTACCTCCGAAGCCTCTTGGAAAACCAAAATTCATTTGATTCAGTTGAAATGTGGTACGTGGTGTTAATATATGGCCTCAAACACCCATGCAAAAATTGGTCGAAATTGGTATATAATTATATATAGCCCCCCATATAAATCGATCCCCAGATTTGACCTCCGGACCCCCTTGGAAGAGCACAATTCATCCGATTCGGTTGAAATTTGGTACGTGATGGTAGTATATGGTATCCAACAACCATGCAGGAATTGGTTCATATTAGTCCATAATTATGTATAGCCCCCATATAAACCGATCCCTAGATTTGACCTCCGGTGCTTTTTGGAGAAGCAAAATTCATCCGATCTGGTTGAAATTTGGTACGTGGTGGTAGTATATGATATTTAACAGCCATGCCAAAAGTGGTCCATATCAGTCCATAATCATATATAGCCCCATATAAACCGATCCCGAGATTTGGTTTTGGAGCCTCTTGGAGGAGCAAATTTCATCCGAGTCAGTTGAAATTTGGTACATTGTGCTAGTATATGGCCGTTAACAATCATGCCTAACTAGGTCCATATCGGTCTATAGTTATATATAGCCCTCAGCATTAGCGTAGCTAGACAATTTTCCTAGGGGGGGCTATAGCCCCCCCTAGCTAAAAATTTATAGACTGAGCTTATAGGTTCAATTATTGTTTTATTTCATAAAAAAGAATACAAAAATAGACATCAAAATAATATATAACTAGCCTTCCTGGCACTCGAAACTCGAGTGCATTGTAAGCCTTTAACGGTGGTATAAAGGTCCTAGATGATATGGAACTCTAGCGAACTCTATTTCCACATATCATACAATTTCCACACTTCGCTTTAGTTAGTTTTTTAAAACAGTCTTCTCTGAAATCTGTAACTGATATTTTACATTGTCCTTCTATATTGTGTGCAAGTAAAGTTAAATCGGAGTATTATATAAGTGGCACACTATTTATACAAATGTAGCCACACTTTTTTTTAAGTTTTATAAAAAGTTGTGTTTTTTTGACGTTACTCATCGGATGTTCGAGAAGATCTGCTAAAATTGAGAATAAATCTTTAAGAACAGAAAGAAATAATAACTTTTTTGTAACAATTTATTATAATTTGTTGGGGAATGGTCCAAAGCATAAATTAAAAAAATCCAGCTTGCAATAATATCAGGCTAACATAAAAATAAATGTAAAAAGTTTTTTCTTTCAAATTAATTACTAAAGAAAAGTAACAGTGCGATAATGTGAACTTAATACTCACCTTTATCGAAAAATGTTAAAAAAAAAATATTCGCATACACTAATTTGAATATGAATGAAATAAAATACAAATTAAATTCAATTTTCTATGATGATTTTTAATCAATTTTCATATATTTGAATTTTGAAATCAAATTCAATTTTTTTTGGCAACTCAAAATTCAGGAGATTAGATTATTCAATATGGCTCCTGTACTGAAAGAAATCCTTTTTATTAAGATAAACTCAATTCTCACTCCCCAGGCCACACACCTCTCAACACACTCAAATGGAATTTTTAAAGCCATTCGGATCAGATTTATACAAATTGAGCAACAATTGTTTAATATTTAAAAGCGTAAAGCAAAAAGAGTAAATTACCTTATTCGCGTCGCTTATATATGTTTTAGAATTCAATTCAATAAAATATTAGTAAGGGTGAAAAAATAGAAAAATGTTTATAAAGCGGCTATGAAATTTACCTTTAAAATAATATTACTTTTCAAAATTACTATTTCTAATGTCTTTAGAAATATATACGGTGTAATTTATTTAGTTCATTCTTACATGAACATTTCAATTTGGAATAGATCTTTAGATCGGTGCATTTACAATCAGTCATGGAAACCGTTCTTTACTAAATTGTTCTAAATAAAAAAAATTAATATTTCAAACATGAAAATATGTATGGAACAATTGTAATGTGAGACAATTAGTAATGTGAGACAGTTTGATATGTTCAATTTTTAGAGATAATATTATTTTGAACATTATCTGAAATATTGACATAAATTTCACATATATATGTATTGGTCGATTTACATTCATATGTAACCAAACATTCCGTCAACTAAAAAAATCCCTCCTTAACACTCTCAAACTTACTCTGCATCTATCAAATTTACCACGATCACCTTCTCATATTTGTCATGTAGCCGTTCTCGATAATTTGAAAAATGACATCCTTCCTCCGATTTTGCAGACAATGTTTTAATGATCAGCTTAATTAGGGAACATATTGAAATAATGATATAATTTTCAAATATATGTAGGACCGAAATTTCCGTAATATCAAATTTCGTACCCATTTCCGTAAAATAGACCTCAATTTACAAATATATCTTGAAAGTGAATCCGCTCTATGTTTATGCAAAAGTTCTTAACATGTACACAAACATTTTATACGAAAATTTTATTCTCTTTTACTTATACATTTTTTTATAGAAAAACCTCAAAAGTTAGTGATATTAATTTCCATATATATGCAAAATATACCCCTATTGTAACAGCCATATATCCGTAAATGGCATCCCTATATCCGTAGCCTTAAATAAGTTTTAACTAAAATTGTGTATTGTATTGTTCTAAATTTTCTTTAACAAATTCAGTATAATATTACTTTTATATTTCTAACGTGATCTAACTGATCACTTTACTACGTAAAACATAAAACCACCCACCACACTCCCCACCAGCCCATCTCACAATCCTATATTCCCATTGCTTTAATTCCCAATCAACTCTCCCATTATCACTCTCAAGCTTACTCTCCCCCATGTCAGCATAAGAAAAGCCAACATACAATGCACACACCCACACGCTACAACAAACCAAACAACAACTCTCTCGCTCTCACTCTCAAACTACAACACAACAACGACAACAACGTCAATAATTTTAGAAAAATACAATTTTCTCCATGAAAAATGCATCAATTTAAAAAATTAAAACGATTCGCCATATCTACAGAAAATTACCTTTCATTTGATACCAAATTTACCCCACAACACCACCTCCCGCGCCCACAATATGTACCCAAAAAAAAGTGTAGCGTATTAATATATAATATAAAGCAACTAAAAGTAGTTCCACACTTTTCCCAGCAAAAAAATTGGGATTTGTTTTAAAGGCACAACTTTAAAAGCACTTCCAAAAATGTCCTCACAAAGAAGTTAATTATATTAACAACACAGGAAGTTTTTTACTTCAGGTTTTTCATATTTTAATGTGTAATTTTTGTTTTTATACCCTCCATCATAGGATGGGGGTATATTAACTTTGTCATTCCGTTTGTAACACATCGAAATATTGCTCTAAGACCCCATAAAGTATATATATTCTGGGTCGTGGTGAAATTCTGAGTCGATCTAAGCATGTCCGTCCGTCCGTCCGTCCGTCCGTCCGTCCGTCTGTTGAAATCACGCTAACTTCCGAACGAAACAAGCTATCGACTTGCAACTTGGCACAAGTAGTTGTTATCGATGTAGGTCGGATGGTATTGAAAATGGGCCATATCGGTCCACGTTTACGTATAGCCCCCATATAAAGGGACCCTCAGATTTGGCTTGTGGAGCCTCTAACAGAAGCATATTTCATCCGATCCGGCTGAAATTTGGCACATGGTGTTGGTATATGGTCTCTAACAACCATACAAAAATTGGTCCACATCGGTCCATAATTATATATAGCCCCCATATAAACCGATCCCCAGATTTGGCTTGCGGAGCCTCAAAGAGAAGCAAATTTCATCCGATCCGGCTGAAATTTGGTACATGGTGTTAGTATATGGTCTCTAACAACCATGCCAAAATTGGTCCACATCGGTCCATAATTATATATAGCCCCCATATAAACCGATCCCCAGATTTGGCTTGCGGAGCCTCAAAGAGAAGAAAATTTCATCCGATCCGGCTGAAATTTGGTACATGATGTTGGTATATGGTCTCTAATAACCATGCAAAAATTGGTCCATATCGGTCCTTAATTATATATAGCCCCCATATAAACCGATCCCCAGATTTGGCTTGTGGAGCCTCTAAGAGAAGCATATTTCATCCGATCCGTCTGAAATTTGGTACATGGTGTTGGTATATGGTCTCTAACAATCATGCAAAAATTGTTCCACATCGGTCCATAATTATATATAGCCCCCATATAAACCGATCCCCAGATTTGGCTTGCGGAGCCTCAAAGAGAAGCAAATTTCATCCGATACGGTTGTAATTTGGAACATAGTGTTAGTATATGATCTTTAACAACCGTGCCAGAATTGGTCCATATCGGTCCATAATTATATATAGCCCCCATATAAAACGTTCTCCAGATTTGACTTCCGGAGCCTCTTGGAGGAGCAAAATTCATCCGATCCGGTTCAAATAAGGAACGTGGTGTTAGTATATGGTCGCTAACAACCATACCAAAATTGGTCCAATCACACAAAAATTGGTCCATATCGGTTCATAATCATGGTTGCCACTAGAGCCAAAAATAAAGTACCAAAATTTTATTTCTATAGAAAATTTTGTCAAAATTTTATTTCTAGAGAAAATTTTGTTAAAATTTTATTCGGTTCATAATAAAATTTTCATCATTTTCAAGATTTTATTTCTATAGAAAATTTTGTCAAAAGTTTATTTCTATAGAAAATTTTGTTAAAATTTTATTTCTGTAGACATTTTCGTCAAAATTTTCTTTCTATAGAATATTTTGTCAAAATTTTTATTTCTATAGAAAATTTTGTGAAAATTTTATTTCTATAGAAAATTTTGTTAAAATTTTATTTCTGTAGAAAATTTTGTCAAAATTTTATGTCTACTTTGTCAAACTGATTGGATCGATCTTTTTTGATTTAATATATACCACGTATGGACTTACATACAATTTAGAAGATGGTGTTAGGAGGTTTTAAGATACCTTGCCATCGGTAAGCGTTACCGCAACTTAAGTAATTCGATTGTGGATGGCAGTGTTTAGAAGAAGTTTCTACGCAATCCATGATGGAGGGTACATAAGCTTCGGCCTGGCCGAACTTACGGCCGTATATACTTGTTTTAATTAAGATGACTAAACCAGACTAGACAATATAATAAAGGAGCTTCACAGCCTGTTTCTGTATGTCGAATGAGCTCTGTGGATCGACTAAAATGGAAAAAACAGCTGAATTTATAACCAAAAAACAGCTGTTTCTATGCATTTCAGTCGATTGAACTCGTTCGACATACAGAAACAGGCTGTTAGTTATTCAACTAAACCACAGCTCTATTTCATAAATATCAGACTTCAAACATTGCCATCGGCAACTGCTACCACTTTTATTAACCAATTTTTTTGTTAATAAAAGTTTAAATTTTTCGAGGAAATTCAAAAAAACAAAAAAAAATCTAACAAAAGAAAAACGTTTTCGGTACACGTTTTTTTTTTTTCTTTTCTTAAATTTTAATTCTATAGAAAATTTTCTCCAAATTTTATGTCTTTAGAAAATTTTCTCAAAATTTTATTGCTATAGAAAATTTTCACAAAATTTTATTTCTGTAGAAAACTTTCCCAAATTTTATTTCTATAGAAATTTTCTCCAAATTTCATTGCTATGGAAAATTTTCTAAAAAATTATTTTATAGTTATTTTCACAAAATTTGAAATTTGGTATGGGTCCCTTAACAGTCATGCAAAAATTTGTCCATATCGGTCCATAATTACCCAGCAAAAAAAGAGCTTCCAAAAAAGTAGTTTGGATCCCCAATCTGTGATCCGGAAATAGTGCAAACATGGATGATCTCCAATGAATTTTACATGGGCTTTTCATAGGACGAAAGTACTCCCTTTTTGGATCCTTTGCATTGATTTAGAAGTTGTGCCCTGGAAGTTAATTTGAATGAAGAAATTTAAAAAGCGAAAAAAACATTTTTTTTCAACCAATTTCACTTTTTTTCATCCATATGTTTTATTACACAATTATTTTCCTATTATCTAATTTTTACAATTTGAAAAACTTTTTCGCTCCGACCCAGGTTTGCTGAACGCCTTAGCACACTCAGCCACAAACGTCATTGAACATAAAGCGTCGAAAGGTCAATTCAAATGTTTGTGATATGATCATAATACACACCAAGGAATAACATTCTAATTGCTTCTCGAGATGTTCTTTATTAGCATGAACGAAAAAAATAAGAAACGTAGGTTCAAATCTCACCAGCGGCAATTTTTTTTTATCAAATATTTTTCTAAAAAATTATTTTTTATGTCATGCATCGTTTTTATACCCTCCATCATAGGATGGGGTTTGTAACACATCGAAATATTGCTCTAAGACCCCATAAAGTATATATATTCTGGGTCGTGGTGAAATTCTGAGTCGATCTAAGCATGTCCGTCCGTCCGTCCGTCCGTCTGTTGAAATCACGCTAACTTCCGAACGAAACAAGCTATCGACTTGAAACTTGCCACGAGTAGTTGTTATCGATGTAGGTCGGATGGGCCATATCGGTCCACTTTTACGTATAGCCCCCATATAAAGGGACCCTCAGATTTGGCTCGTGGAGCCTCTAACAGAAGCATATTTCATTCGATCCGGCTGAAATTTGGTATATGGTGTTGGTATGTGGTCTCTAACAACCATGCAAAAATTGGTCCACATCGGTTTATAATTATATATAGCCCCCATATAAACCGATCCCCAGATTTGGCTTGTGGAGCCTCTAAGAGAAGCATATTTCATCCGATCCGCCTGGAACTTGGTACATGGTGTTGGTAGGTGGTCTCTAACAATCATGCAAAAATTGGTCCACATCGGTCTATAATTATATATAGCCCCCATATAAACCGATCCCCAGATTTGGCTTGTGGAGCCTCTAAGAGAAGCATATTTCATCCGATCCGGCTGAAATTTGGTACATGGTGTTGGTAGATGGTCTCTAACAATCACGCAAAAATTGGTCCACATCGGTCCATAATTATATATAGCCCCCATATAAACCGATCCCCAGATTTGGGTTGCGGAGCCTCAAAGAGAAGCAAATTTCATCCGATCCGCCTGAAATTAGGTACATGATATTGTTATATGGTCTCTAATAACCATGCAAAAATTGGTCCACATCGGTTCATAATTATATATAGCCCCCATATAAGCCGATCCCCAGATTTGGCTTGCGAAGTCTCCAAGAGAAGCAAATTTCATCCAATCCGATTGTAATTTTGAACATGGTGTTAGTATATGATCTTTAACAATCGTGCCAGAATTGGTCCATATCGGTCCATAATTATATATAGCCCCCATATAAAACGTTCTCCCGATTTGACCTCCGGAGCCTCTTGGAGGAGCAAAATTCATCCGATCCGGTTCAAATTAGGAACGTGGTGTTAGAATATGGTCGCTAACAACCATACAACAATTCGTCCAATCACACAAAAATTGGTCCATATCGGTTCATAATCATGGTTGCCACTAGAGCCAAAAATAATCTACCAAAATTTTATTTATATAGAAAATTTTGTCAAAATTTTATTTCTATAGAAAATTTTGTCAAAATTTTATTTCTATAGAAAATTTTGTCAAAATTTTATTTCTATAGGAAATATTGTTAAAATTGTATGCGGTTCATAATAAAATTTTCATCATTGTCAAAATTTCATTTCTATAGAAAATTTTGTTCAAATTTTATTCGGTTCATAATCATGGTTGCCACTCGAGCCAAAAATAATCTACCAAGATTTTATTTCTATAGAATATTTTGTCAAAAGTCTATTTCTATAGAAAATTTTGTTAAAATTTTATTTCTGTAGAAATTTTTGTCAAAATTTTCTTTCTATAGAAAATTTTGTCAAAATTTTTATTTCTATAGAAAATTTTATTTCTATAGAAAATTTTGTTAAAATTTTATTTCTGTAGAAAATTTTGTCAAAATTTTATGTCTACTTTGTCAAACTGAATTATATACGTATTGGATTGATCTTTTTTGATTTAATATATACCACGTATGGACTTACATACAATGTAGAAGATGGTGTTAGGAGGTTTTAAGATACCTTGCCAGTGTTGCAGTGTTTAGAAGAAGTTTCTACGCAATCTATGATGGAGGGTACATAAGCTTCGGCGTGGCCGAACTTACGGCCGTATATACTTGTTATTTTTTATTTTCGGCATATATTTTCGAATAAATAAATTTTTTCCATTAAAAATCAAGAACAAAAAATTAAAAATTCTCGTAATTTGCAAAACCGTCTCAAGAGAACTTCCATGGAAGCGAAAAAGTCAAACGGTACACTTCAAATCCCAGCGGGGATGAAATTTATTATATTTATTTTATATTATATTATTATTTTATTATATTATATTATTATTTTATTATTTTTTTACTTTTTTATTAATTTTTTATTAATTTCCTATTTTTTTTTATTTTTTTATTAGTTTTCTATTTTTTTTGGTAAAATTTAATTGTCAAAAATTTTCACTTAAAATAGCCTGATTGCGTTCTTTCTAATACTTGTCCACAAGAACTGCATCGGAAGTAGAAAAAAATTATTGGGGGATCCCAAGATGCGCTTTAGAAGAAATGTTTGTGCACTTGCCCAAAAGGACTGCATCGGAAGTGGAAAAAATCATTGGGGGATCCCACGATAGGCTTTAGAAAAAATGTTTGTGGACTTGTCTAAAAGGACTGCATCCGAAGTTGAAAAAACTCGATGGGGGATTCTGGGATGGGCTTTAAAAGAAATGTTTGTGGAACAACTTCCAATTTTTTTGCTGGGTATATACATCCAAATATTACACCCAAATAGGACTTCCGAAGCCTTTGGAAAAAGCAAATTTCATCCGAGCCGGTTGAAAATTTTGCTGCAAAAAAAAAATTGTGGAAATTCGGTAAATATAGGGTCAGTAGTAAAATATAAATACTCAGTGACTTTGTTATGAAAATTTCAGGCCATACATACAAATACAAAGAATTTCAAGTGAATGTGATGGAACATACACTGATTTGCTTAAAATTTCGCACAAGGAGTACAATTAGCGATATAGTCAAATGTGCTAAATTTTGTGGTCATCGGTTCAGATTTATATGTACCAGCCACATAAATCTTCCGACCGAGTTAGGCAGACGATCGAAGACCACACTGTTATAAAAATATGTTTTTCATATGTTCCGATATAAACAAAATGTGTTTCGGGCACAATTTTTAAACACAATATATTTAAGTGCCAACATGTAATGTTCCTAAACTAACACTAAATGTTTGGGACACATATGTTAATATGTTAAAATATATTATGTTTGGGGTATGAATGTTTCATAAAAATAATATGTGTGAATGTAAACATATATAAATTTACAAATTTCGAGCAAACATATATATGTTTACAATTTCTGTGAAATGGTTGTATGTTGTTTCGGAAAACTGCTTTATGATAAGGCCAAAAATTTTATATGCTTAAGTCTAAATATTATTTAATTTGAATATTAGAATGAGTATTCGGAGTAAAGAGAATAGACATTCGGAACCAAGAGCATAGAGATTAAAAAAAAACAGCATGTGTTTTCGCCTTGAGAGGAGAATTTTATGTATGTGGGGACTGTAAATTTTTAATAACCCACATTTCGAAGTTTCATTATAAAAATTTAATATAGTATAAATGTCTAAATTGCAAAAAAAAATTGGTTCGGTCGGAGCAGGAATTGAACCCACGACCCTTTGCATGCAAGGCAGGCATGCTAACCACTGCTCCACGTGGCAAACAAATGTATGTTTCTTTGCATGTTATGTTTGCATGGGCTCGTGGGCGCTGCAAAGTATGCTATATAAATGTAACTTGTAACGATAATTGTCTACTGGTGACTATAACTACTACGTAGCCCAGTGGATAGTGTGTTGGCTTACAAACTGTATGGGCCTCGGTTCGATTCTCCGCCTAGGCGAAAGGTAACATTAAAAAAAAATTATAAAATTGAATAATTTCTTCAACATTATTTGTATTATAGAAAAAGGTGCCAAGAACTAAAAATTTCGTGGAAGTGAAAATTATGTGAGGGAATGATCACAATCTTCTTTGGGGAAAATTCTTCCAAGCATATAATATTTTTGGGCTCAAGATGCTTCCAAACATATAATATGTCCACATAAAACAAACATATTAATATTTCGGCAGTATCCAATAATATATGTGCTTCCTGCAAAATATGTTTGGAACATATGTTAAAGAAGCGATTTTTTTTTGAGGGTGCAAATTGTCACTCTGAGACTAAAGATTCGAGCTACGCATATCGAATTTAGTTAACATCGGTTCAGATTTTGATATATATTTATTTATTGTTTTCGGACCGCTTCAATATGGTTATCAAAAAGGAATATTCTATGTTTTAAAAATGTTTGATACTTAATTTTAATGAAAACAAGTATATACGGCCGTAAGTTCGGCCAGGCCGAAGCTTATGTACCCTCCATCATGGATTGCGTAGAAACTTCTTCTAAACACTGCCATCCACAATCGAATTACTTAAGTTGCGGTAACGCTTACCGATGGCAAGGTATCTTAAAACCTCCTAACACCATCTTCTAAATTGTATGTAAGTCCATACGTGGTATATATTAAATCAAAAAAGATCGATCCAATACGTATATAATTCAGTTTGACAAAGTAGACATAAAATTTTGACAAAATTTTCTACAGAAATAAAATTTTAACAAAATTTTCTATAGAAATAAAATTTTCACAAAATTTTCTATAGAAATAAAAATTTTGACAAAATATTCTATAGAAAGAAAATTTTGACGAAAATGTCTACAGAAATAAAATTTTAACAAAATTTTCTATAGAAATAAACTTTTGACAAAATTTTCTATAGAAATAAAATCTTGAAAATGATGAAAATTTTATTATGAACCGAATAAAATTTTAACAAAATTTTCTCTAGAAATAAAATTTTGACAAAATTTTCTATAGAAATAAAATTTTGGTACTTTATTTTTGGCTCTAGTGGCAACCATGATTATGAACCGATATGGACCAATTTTTGTGTGATTGGACCAATTTTGGTATGGTTGTTAGCGACCATATACTAACACCACGAATTTTGCTCCTCCAAGAGGCTCCGGAAGTCAAATCTGGAGAACGTTTTATATGGGGGCTATATATAATTATGGACCGATATGGCCCAATTCTGGCACGGTTGTTAAATATCATATACTAACACTATGTTCCAAATTACAACCGTATCGGATGAAATTTTCTTCTCTTTGAGGCTCCGCAAGCCAAATCTGGGGATCGGTTTATATGGGGGCTATATATAATTATGGACCGATGTGGACCAATTTTGGCATGGTTGTTAGAGACCATATACTAACACCATGTACCAAATTTCAGCCGGATCGGATGAAATTTGCTTCTCTTTTAGGCTCCGCAAGCCAAATCTGGGGATCGGTTTATATGGGGGCTATATATAATTATGGACCGATGTGGACCAATTTCTGTATGGTTGTTAGAGACCATATACCAACACCATGTGCCAAATTTCAGCCGGATCGGATGAAATATGCTTCTGTTAGAGGCTCCACAAGCCAAATCTGAGGGTCCCTTTATATGGGGGCTATACGTAAAAGTGGACCGATATGGCCCATTTTCAATACCATCCGACCTACATCGATAACAACTACTTGTGCCAAGTTTCAAGTCGATAGCTTGTTTCGTTCGGAAGTTAGCGTGATTTCAACAGACGGACGGACGGTCGGACGGACGGACGGACGGACGGACATGCTTAGATCGACTCAGAATTTCACCACGACCCAGAATATATATACTTTATGGGGTCTTAGAGCAATATTTCGATGTGTTACAAACGGAATGACAAAGTTAATATACCCCCATCCTATGATGGAGGGTATAATAAACAGGTAATATAGGTACTAACAACATAGGTTTTCGACCTGAATGCTCAAAATTTTGTTTCTGCCCAATTGTATATTCCCCCACATCTTTCTCACTTCCACGAGATTTTTTAGTTCTTAACACCTTTTTCTGTAATACAAACATTGTAGAAGAAATTATTCAATTGTATGATTTTTATACCCTCCATCATAGGATGGGGGTATATTAACTTTGTCATTCCGTTTGTAACACATCGAAATATTGCTCTAAGACCCCATAAAGTATATATATTCTGGGTCGTGGTGAAATTCTGAGTCGATCTAAGCATGTCCGTCCGTCCGTCCGTCCGTCCGTCCGTCTGTTGAAATCACGCTAACTTCCGAACGAAACAAGCTATCGACTTGAAACTTGGCACAAGTAGTTGTTATCGATGTAGGTTGGATGGTATTGAAAATGGGCCATATCGGTCCACTTTTACGTATAGCCCCCATATAAAGGGACCCTCAGATTTGGCTTGTGGAGCCTCTAACAGAAGCATATTTCATCCGATCCGGCTGAAATTTGGTACGTGGTGTTGGTATATGGTCTCTAACAACTATGCAAAAATTGGTCCACATCGGTCCATAATTATATATAGCCCCATATAAACCGATCCCCAGATTTGGCTTGCGGAGCCTAAAAGAGAAGCAAATTTCATCCGATCCAGCTGAAATTTGGTACATAGTGTTGGTATATAGTCTCTAACAACCATGCAAAAATTGGTCCACATCGGTCCATAATTATATATAGCCCCCATATAAACCGATCCCCAGATTTGGCTTGCGGAGCCTAAGAGATAAGCAAATTTCATCCGATCTGGCTGAAATTTGGTACATGGTGTTGGTATATGGTCTCTAATAACCATGCAAAAATTGGTCCACATCGGTCCATAATTATATATAGCCCCATATAAACCGATCCCCAGATTTGGCTTGCGGAGCCTCAAAGAGAAGAAAATTTCATCCGATCCGGCTGAAATTTGGTACATGATGTTGGTATATGGTCTCTAACAACCATGCGAAAATAGGTCCATATCGGTCCTTAATTATATATAGCCCCCATATAAACCGATCCCAAGATTTGGCTTGTGGAGCCTCTAAGAGAAGCATATTTCATCCGATCCGGCTGAAATTTTGTACATGGTGTTGGTATATGGTCTCTAACAATGATGCAAAAATTGGTCCACATCGGTCCATAATTATATATAACCCCCATATAAACCGATCCCCAGATTTGGCTTGCGGAGCCTCAAAGAGAAGCAAATTTCATCCGATTCGGCTGAAATTTGGTACATGATGTTGGTATATGGTCTCTAACAACCATGCAAAAATTGGTCCACATCGCTTCATAATTATATATAGCCCCCATATAAACCGATCCCCAGATTTGGCTTGCGAAGTGTCCAAGAGAAGCAAATTTCATCCAAGCCGGTTATAATTTGGAACATGGTGTTAGTATATGATCTTTAACAACCGTGCCAGAATTGGTCCATATCGGTCCATAATTATATATAGCCCCCATATAAAACGTTCTCCAGATTTGACCTCCGGAGCCTCTTGGAGGAGCAAAATTCATACGATCCGGTTCAAATTAGGAACGTGGTGTTAGTATATAGTCGCTAACAACCATACCAAAATTGGTCCAATCACACAAAAATTGGTCCATATCGGTTCATAATCATGGTTGCCACAAGAGCCAAAAATAATCTACCAAAATTTTATTTCTATAGAAAATTTTGTCAAAATGTTATTTCTATAGAAAATTTTGTCAAAATGTTATTTCTATAGAAAATTTTGTCAAAATTTTATTTCTAGAGAAAATTTTGTTAAAATTTTATTCGGTTCATAATAAAATTTTCATCATTTTCAAAATTTTATTTCTATAGAAAATTTTGTCAAAATTTTATTTCTATAGAAAATTTTGTTCAAATTTTATTCGGTTCATAATCATGGTTGCCACTCGAGCCACAAATAATCGACCAAGATTTTATTTCTATAGAAAATTTTGTCAAAAGTTTATTTCTATAGAAAATTTTGTTAAAATTTTATTTCTGTAGAAATTTTTGTCAAAATTTTCTTTCTATAGAATATTTTGTCAAAATTTTTATTTCTATAGAAAATTTTGTGAAAATTTTAATTAAAATTTTTCTGTAGAAAATTTTGTCAAAATTTTATGTCTACTTTGTCAAACTGAATTATATACGTATTGGATCGATCTTTTTGATTTAATATATACCACGTATGGACTTACATACAATTTAGAAGAAGGTGTTAGGAGGTTTTAAGATACCTTGCCATCGGCAAGCGTTACCGCAACTTAAGTAATTCGATTGTGGATGGCAGTGTTAGAAGAAGTTTCTTTATCAATCCATGATGGAGGGTACATAAGCTTCGGCCTGGCCGAACTTACGGCCGTATATACTTGTTTTTATTTTAATTTTACCTTTTGCCGGACGGGGATTCGAACAGCGGACCACACAGTTTGTAAGGATCAAAGAAGTAGCAGATCAATTGCCCAAGGAAAAATAAAATGTAAATTTTGTAATAACAAGCAACAACCACCAACTTAATTCAATATCGCTCCCTATTAAATAGCGCTCCAAGCTACTAAACACATATATGTTTATAGGCTATTTCTAAATTAATATATGTTTGCATCCAAGCATATTATATTTACAAACATTTTATGTCCCAAACATAATATGTTCTAACATATTAACATATATGTCCCAAACATGTTATGCTAGTTTATGAACATTATATGCTTGCACTCAAAAATATTGTGTTTAAAAATTTGTGTTCCAAACATATAATGTTTATAGCCAAACATATGAAAAACAGTCTTTTTCATCCGTGTAGGTTCAAAGTACTGAACCCACTTGGTTAAAATTTTGCAAACAAATTAATTGTGTGGTCCATATCTCACGAACTATATAAAAAAGATTCGCCCACGAACGTGAACTTTAATCGAAGTTGGTTCATTATTGCAGATTTGATAGCTAAAAGAAATCATACATACAAACTAGCAAACTTAGAGGAAAATATTTCAGCTTTCACACAAAAAAAAATTATGTTGACATCTTTATTTGTTCAAAAGTAACAGATTTATTTCCAAAACAAGTAACTAAAGTAGAAAGTCGGGCGGGGCCAACTATATCATACCCTAAACCACCCCTACTGAATTAGTAAACATAAGCATTTGTGGGGTATCATTGGTATAGGTTTTGGAGAACATAAAGGGGGTACATGTTTATGGGTGTCTTGTCACAATCTGAGCAGAAATGTCTAATATTAGGAGCTATAGTTTATTTTGCACCAAAAGAGTTAGTATGCTACTAATATTGAGTCCATTATTAAACCAAATTTATTATACCCTGACCACTATGTGGTTTAGGGTATAAAAAGAGAAAATCGGTCAATTAGTTGTGGGTAATAAATCCAAATTTCTGCAAATAGGGCAATAGATTTATGTAAGAGCTACATGTAAGTCTAAATACGATCAGCTAGTACATCAAAATTTAAAATTTGAATAACATAGGTTAATAAATAAGAGTATTATGGCCAAATATGACAAAATCGAGCGACGCATATATATGGGACCTATATCTAAATCTGAACCAATTTGTATAATATTTTGCAGATATGATTGATACCACAGAAGGTCACTTTGTGTAAAATTTGAGTACGATTAGTTAATAAATGAGGCCCCTATGGTCAAAAATAAGGTTATTAGGGGAAAATTTTTCAAAATCGGGCGATACATATATATGGGAGCTATATCTAAATTTGAATCGATTGCGATGAAATTTTGCACATACAGTTAGTGCTATACAAGATTACATTTAGCCAACCTTGGTTACGATCGGTTGATAAATAAGGATTTTACGGCCAAATTTGGCAAAATCGGGCGATACATATATATGGGAGCTATATCTAAATCTGAACCGATTTCGATGAAATTTCGCACATACAGTTAGAGCTATAGAAGATTACATTTAGCCAACTTTGAGCACTATCGATTGATAAATAAGGGTTTTACGGCCAAATTTGGCAAAATCGGGCGATACATATATATGGGAGCTATATCTAAATCTGAACCGATTTCGATGAAATTTCGCACATACACTTAGAGCTATAGAAGATTACATTTAGCCAACTTTGAGCACTATCGATTGATAAATAAGGGTTTTACGGCCAAATTTGGCAAAATCGGGCGATACATATATATGGGAGCTATATCTAAATCTGAACCGATTTCGATTATTTTTGACACATATTGTCAGTACCATAAAAGCTAGAGTAAGCCAAGTTTGAGTAAGATCGCTTAATAAATAAGGTTTTTATGGCCAAATTTGGAAAATCGGGCGATACACATATATAGGAGCTATATCTAAATCTGAACCGATTTCGATGAAATTTTGCAGACTTAAAGGGTGATGAAAAAATTTACTCTGTGCAAAATTTGATGACGATCGGTTTGTAAAAAAGCGCAACGTGACTCCATTTGTCGAAATCGGGCGATACATATATGTATATGGGAGCTATATCTAAATTTGATCCGATTTCTTCCAAATTCAATAGCGTTCGTCCTTGTTCCCAAAAAACTCCCTGTACCAAATTTCATCAAAATCGGTTAATAATTGCGACCGGAATCCTGTGAACAACAAATACATGGACAGACGGACGGACGGACACCAAGCGCTAGATCGACTCAGGAGGTGATCGACTCAGGAGGTGATTCTGAGTCGATCGGTATATATTTTATGGGGTCTAAAATCAATATTTCTGATAGGCACATTTTTTGGTCGATCAAACTTATTATACCCTGACCACTATGTGGTTTAGGATATAATGACCACTATGTGGTTTAGGATATAAAAAGCGATTTGGAATCACTGTGCGATTTAAGGAATCTCTCAAATAGCACGATGGTGGAAATAAATTTTGACAAAACTTTCTATAGAAACCAAATTTTGACAACATTTTCTATAGAAATAAAATTTTAGCTAAATTTTCTATAAAAATAAAATGTTAGCAAAATTTTCTATAGAAATAAAATTATCAATAGAAATACAATTTTTACAAAATTTTCCATAGAAATAAAAAATTGGAAAAAATTTCTATTGATATATAATTTTGACAAAATTTTCTATACAAATAAAATGTTGACAAAATTTTGTATAGAAATAAAATTTTGACACAATTAAAACTTAACTAAATTTTCTATAAAATTTTTTTGACAAAATTTTCAATAGAAATAAAATTTTTATAAAATTCTTTATTGAAACAAAATTTTGACAACATATTCTATAGAACTAACAAAATTTTCAATAGAAATAAAATTTTGACAAAATTTTCTACAGAAATAAAATATTGACAAAATTTTCTATAGAAATAAAATGTTGACAAAATTTTCTATAGAAATTAAATTTTGACAAAATTTCTATAGAAATAAAACCTAACTAAATTTTCTATAATTTTTTTTTTTTTGACAAAATTTTCTATAGGAATAAAATTTTGACAAAAATTTCTATAGAAATAAAATTTTAACAAAATTTTCTATAGAAATAAAACTTAACTAAATTTTCTATAGAAATTTTTGACAAAGTTTTCTATAGAAATAAAATTTTGATAATTTTTTTTTATTGAAACAAGATTTTGACAACATATTCTATCGAAATAACAAAATTTTCAATAGCAATAAAATTTTGACAAAATTTTCTAATGAAATAAAGTTTTGACAAAACTCTCTATAAAAATTTATTGACAAAATTTTCTATAAAATTTTTTTGGTAAAATTTTTTCTAGAAATAAAATTGTGATAAAATTTTTTATTGAAACAAAATTTTGACAACATATTCTATAGAAATAACACATTTTTCTATCGAAATAAAATTTTGACAAAATTTTCTATAGAAATAATATTTTGACAAAATTTCTATAGAAATAAAATGTTGACAAAATTTTCTATAGAAATTAAATTTTTGACAAAATTTTCTATAGAAATACATTTTGGCAAAATTTCCTTTAGAAAAAAAGTTTGAAAAAAATTGCTATAGAAATAAAATGTTAACAAAATTTTCTGTAGAAATAAAATTTTCTAAAGAAATAAAGTTTTGACAAAACTTTCTATAGAATTTTTTTGACAAAATTTTCTATAAAAATTTATGACAAAATTATCTATAGAAATAAAGTTTTGATATCATTTTTTATTGAAACACAATTTTGACAACATATTCCATAGAAATAACAAAATCTTCTATAGAAATAATTTTCTGTAGAAATAAAATGTTGACAAAATTTTCTATAGAAATAAAATTTTAACAAAATTTTCTATAGAAATAAAATTTTGAAAAAAAAAATTTCTATAGAAATAAAATGTTTACAAAATTTTCTGTAGAAATAAAAATTTAACAAAATTTTCTATGGAAATAAAATGTTAACATAATTTTCTATAGAAATAAAGTTTTGACAAAACTTTCTATAGAAATAACATTTTGACAAAATTTTCTATGAAAATTTTTTGACAACATTTTCTATAGAAATAAAATTTTGTTATTTTCTATAGAAATAAAATTTTGACATAATATTTCACATATATTTCACATTGTAATGCATCCTTACCAAATTTTGGCCTTCCTGGCTCAATCAAGTGCTCACAAAATATGTATGTCCCAAATAAAGCCAAAGAATTTCTATTTGATAAGTTTTACCAAAATTGCATTTTGTGACAAGCGAAACTTGTTCACCCACATTCATATGGTTAGTTGCAGGACTACAAAAACAAAAATAAAAACAGCAATACTTAGCTTAGAAGTTTTTGGCAGTCAAAGTTTGATGTCTCGTTTTGGTATTCTCTGCATTTCACTCTGATAGGCGTAGCCCACAAATGGCATGTATTTTTAACTAAGTTGGTTGATGTTGTTACATTTGAAGTATTTTGTGGGTCGGCAACTTTAGCCATTGATGTACCACCACTGACAAAAACCAAGAGTGACACGAAGCGGCATTGCTTTTGACATCGATGTTCAGTTATAGTCTTGCAATAGCTTTGAACATACTAGCTAAACTTTTGTTTTGAGCGATTTGAGCTCATGGTTGATAGAAAGTGGAACAGTATTTGGAGGCCAAAACTTAAGTTCATAATTTTACGAGTTTAAGATGCGGCTTCTGGAACGCCGTTCCGACTCGGCTATAAAAAGTAGATCCTTTCTCATTGAGCTAAACATAGAATCGTAAAGCACTCAGTGATAAGAGAGAAGTTCATCACTATGGTATTACAATGGACTAAATAGTCTAATTCAGTCTGAATTATCGGCCTGACACTATATCTAACCTAACCTGTGGGTACTTGTATCTGGAGCCGGGTTGGGAACTAATTCGGATGTCCAACTTAATGTTTCAGAAGTATAGAGCATTTTGCAAGCCCTGTCAGATATTTAATCGGACAATGATTGTTGTGATATGAACCTGGAAGCCATTTCCGTGAGATGGATCTGCAAAGTACCCAGATAAAAGATTGCCACAACTATTGAATGGCAGTTTCGTGATTAGACAGTTTATGAGGGTCACACTCCTAATACACCCTTGTCGGAGGATTCCTTCTTAACTAACGTCATCTGATCGTCACGTCGCCTTGGCGTCTTCGATCTTCACCATTCTTTGTTGGAATTTAATGGGACAGGGGTGGTCATGATATCTGAGGTTAATGTCACTCACAAGCATGTTACGATCTACCAGTTAGGTTCCTACTCCCCCTTAGAATGGATACCTCATTGACGCCGGCTGGGTTCAGTCTTGACGCGGTTCTGCTTGTAGCTTCCATACCGATCTATTTTTCATTTCCTAGTGATTTTTACGCGTTTCCTGGTCATTATCATTTGACATTTTCTCTTTGCTTGATTAGAGAGTTTATGAGCACATCACTCCCCTTACTACAGCTGTTTCGTGGACACCCTTGTTGGAGGATGCCCACTTAACTGACGGCATTCGATTGCCATATCGCGTTGACGTCCTCGGACATACTTTCCTTTTTAGTTCATGTCCTTGATCTTCGTCCGTCTTGGCTGGGCGAAGATAAATAGGACTGCACGTATTTTTAGAACAGGCGCCATTAGGATCACAGCCACTGCCGCTTTGGAGGTACTGATGGGAGTTTGCCTTACAAGTAAGGAAAACAGAAGAGTTGTCATTGATAAGATTTAAGAACTCTTGAAAACGCTGGAGAGTACTGCCTGTAGGCATACTGAAACTCTCGCATTATAGAGACTTTCCTTTTTAGTTCATGTCCTTGATCTTCGCCCGTCTTGGTTGGGTGAAGATAAATAGGACTGCACTGTTTTATATGACAGGAGCTATGAAGACTACAGGTACTGCCGCTTTGGAGGCATTGGTGGGCATTATATAGAGACGAACCATATGGCCACGGAACATGTTTATCATCACAAGCAGACACATATACCAAGTAAAGGGTGATACGGTCAAAATTGGTCAAGGGAAAACGCGTGTTAATCGGTGAAATCGTTTATTTAAAAAATCAAATTAAATTTATTTTTATACCCTCCATCATAGGATGGGGGTATATTAACTTTGTCATTCCGTTTGTAACACATCGAAATATTGCTCTAAGACCCCATAAAGTATATATATTCTGGGTCGTGGTGAAATTCTGAGTCGATCTAAGCATGTCCGTCCGTCCGTCCGTCCGTCTGTCCGTCCGTCCGTCTGTTGAAATCACTCTAACTTCCGAACGAAACAAGATATCGACTTGAAACTTGACACAAGTAGTTGCTATTGATGTAGGTCGGATGGTATTGAAAATGGGCCATATCGGTCCACTTTTACGTATAGCCCCCATATAAAGGGACCCTCAGAATTGGCTTGTGGAGCCTCTAACAGAAGCATATTTCATCCCATCCGGCTGAAATTTGGTATATGGTGTTGGTATATGGTCCCTAACAACCGTGCAAAAATTGGTCCACATCGGTCCATAATTATATATAGCCCCCATATAAACCGATCCCCAGATTTGGCTTGCGGAGCCTAAAAGAGAAGCAAATTTCATCCGATCCGGCTGAAATTTGGTACATGGTGTTGGTATATGGTCTCTAACAACCATGCAAAAATTGGTCCACATCGGTCCATAATTATATATAGCCCCCATATAAACCGATCCCCAGATTTGGCTTGCGGAGCCTCAAAGAGAAGCAAATTTCATCTGATCCGGCTGAAATTTGGTACATGATGTTGGTATATGGTCTCTAACAGCCATGCAAACATTGGTCCACATCGGTCCATAATTATATATAGCCCCCATATAAACCGATCCCCAGATTTGGCTTGCGGAGCCTCAAAGAGAAGCAAATTTCATCCGATCCGGCTGAAATTTGGTACATGATGTTGGTATATGGTCTCTAACAACCATGCAAAAAATGGTCCATATCGGTCCTTAATTATATATAGCCCCCATATAAACCGATCCCCAGATTTGACCTCCGGAGCCTCTTGGAGGAGCAAAATTCATCCGATCCGGTTCAAATCAGGAACGTGGTGTTAGTATATGGTCGCTAACAACCATACCAAAATTGGTCCATATCTGTTCATAATCATGGTAGCCACTAGAGCCAAAAATAATCTACCAAAATTTTATTTCTATAGAAAATTTTGTCAAAATTTTATTTCTATAGAAAATTTTGTCAAAATTTTATTTCTAGAGAAAATTTTCTTTCTATAGAAAATTTTGTCTAAATGTTTATTTCTATAGAAAATTTTGTGAAAAATTTATTTCTATAGAAAATTGTGTTAAAATTTTATTTCTGTAGAAAATTTTGTCAAAATTTTATGTCTATTTTGTCAAACTGAATTATATACGTATTGGATCGATCTTTTTTGATTTAATATATACCACGTATGGACTTACATACAATTTAGAAGATGGTGTTAGGAGGTTTTAAGATACCTTGCCATCGGCACGCGTTACCGCAACTTAAGTAATTCGATTGTGGATGGCAGTGTTTAGAAGAAGTTTCTACGCAATCCATGATGGAGGGTACATCAGCTTCGGCCTGGCCGAACTTACGGCCGTATATACTTGTTTAAGTTCAATTAGTATAAAATTCAGGAAAAATATTCAGTTAGGCTTTCGCTTTTCCAAATCCGAATTGCCGGGCCTCACGCTTGACACCTGTCATCAGATTTTGTACAGCCACCTTGTCCACCTTCTTCGCCGCAGAAAGCCAGTTTGCCTTGAACTGTTGCTCGTCCTTGGCAGTTTTTTTGGTCTTCTTTCGGTTCCGCTTGACAATAGCCCAGTATTTCTCAATTGGGCGGAGCTCTGGCGTGTTGGGAGGGTTCTTGTCCTTGGTAACCACCTGCACGTTGTTGGCGGCTTACCACTCTATGGCCTTTTTACCGTAATGTCAAGATGCCAAATCCGGCCAAAACAGTACGGAACAACCGTGTTTCTTCAGGAAAGGCAGCAGACGTTTATTCAAACACTCTTTCACGTAAATTTCTTGGTTGACAGTCCCGGAAGCTATGAAAATGCTGCTTTTCAAGCCACAGGTAAAGATGGCTTGCCAAACCAGATATTTCTTTGCGAACTTTGACAGTTTTATGTGCTTGAAAATATCTGCTACATTTCCCCTTCCTTTTGCCGTATAAAACTCCTGTCCCGGAAGCAGCTTGTAGTCGGCTTTGACGTAGGTTTCGTCGTCCATTACCACGCAGTCAAACTTCGTTAGCATCGTCGTGTACAGCCTCCGGGATCGCGCTTTGACCGTCGTATTTTGTTTATCATCGCGATTTGGAGTCACTACCTTCTTGTAAGTCGATAGTCCGGCTCGTTTTTTGGCTCGATGCACGGTTGTAGTCGATACACTCAGCTTATTTGCGACATCTCGGAGAGAGATGTTAGGGTTTCGTTTGAAACTACCAGCAACTCTCTTTGTCGTCTCAGCGGCTTCCGGTTTTCGATTTTCCCCCGATCCAGACTTCCTGGCTGTCGACAAACGTTCTCCAAACCCTTTTATTACATTTTGCCAGCTTTGCGTGCGAGTAGCTCGGATTTTCGCGATGCGCGAGCGACGGCATTTTGACAACTGAAGAGTGAATTCCAAAATCAAAATAGGAGCAACATTCTACACACACACACCTTCAAAATGAGGGGTGTTCAGGTTTTTTAAATGCAAAATTGAAAGAAATACGTCAAGTTTATATTGACCAAATTTTGACCGATCACCCTTTATGGAGGGGGAGACCGGAGGATACACTTCGGAACCCTGAATATGTATACAGACGAATCAAAGATGGAGGAAGGAACGGGCAGCGGGATTTATTGCAGTGAACTAGGAATACGCAGGATAACATAGTGATTGCAGTATTTTTCAGGCAGAGATTTCTGCGATCACAAAAGCTGCTGAGTCGCAGTGTTGATGAGACCGTTATTTGGAAGCAATATCAGCTTGTTCATCGCCAATCAAGCAGCTATAAAAGCCTTGTGCAGCGCTGATATAAGGTCTCAATTAGTCAGCCTCTGTTTTGGAGAACTCAAAGTTGTTACTGAACAGCATAATGTAACTGTGTGCTGGGTACCTGGGCACTGTGGAATACTGGGGCGTGAGTAGGCGGATGTACTGGAACGAATAATGTCCTAGCGGACGTTTTTTCCACCACTATCTTCTTATCTTTAAAGAATAGAAGTCAAATATGAAGAACTATGGCGAAGACGTTGGTTCTCTTCGGAAGGTTGTCGATGAACAGAGAAGAATTGCGGCCTTTGATTGGCATCCTAACGGGACATAATACACTTGGGAAAGATATGATATCATCTGTAGATGATATCATCTGTAGATGGTGTCTGGACTCGGAAGTTACGGAAGACTCGTACCACTTCCTGTGTCAGTGTTCAGCATTATCCTTTAGAAGAAACAAGATACTGGGCTCCTTTTCCTCTCAGGCTCTCACTGATCTGCGGGAGTGCAGCTAAAGAAACATACCTGCCCCCATCAGGGCCTCAGGTTAGTTGTTCTCAAGATTTCTTTTATAGAAGACGGACAAGTGGAAGTTCTAAGACAACTTCAAAGGGGACCTCATCGGGAGGAAGAAGCTGGAAACATTACATCGAGGAACCACAATGGACCTATTAGACCACTAATGGACAACAATTCAACATAAAAATTGATATCATCCTTTACAACCTAGCCTGGGACTTTCTGATTTTTCGCCGCTGCCCTATAGAGGTGGATCGTAGAGACGGATGGTAGAAAAGATTGAAAAGATTAAATTTTGCCATTTTAATGCTTCAGAATTTAAATCGCTACATGATTCCATCTAAGCTCTATCTCAAAATATTCCCAAATTTTTGGACACCTTTACACTGTTCCTATGACTGATCGAATACCCTTAACCTCCACACAAATCGCTTTAATTTCATTTTCTAATTGCATGAGTATGCTTTTGCATGGTGGTCATTCATCCCAGATGAATAAGTTTGTTCCCAATAACGTGGATCGTGGGTGGTGGATATAACGACACTGTTGTTGTGTTCGATGCATGATGGTTGTCTGGATGGGTTACCATCAGTGGTTTGATTGGATATGCTAGACCATACCGAGCGTGTGAGAGAGCAATTTTCAATTTGCTTCCTTCACTTTGGTCCACACAAAGTTTCTTGGACGAGACAATACCACCAGAGATACCACGGAGAAATTCTGCAGAACACACATACACATTTACAAAAAATTCCAATAAGTTACCATGGACGTTACAGAGGGAAAATAAAGGATGTATTATGGATATTTCGGGAGACATGAAGGAAGACCATTGCATCTGGTTTTCCAAATTTGGAAAAAAGTGTATATTTGCAAAAGTTTTGAAAATTTGATTTTTTCACATCAGGAAAATCCTCGTATGGTCTAACATTCCAAATTTTAAATACCTCCTTTTTTGGATTTCAATTACAAGGCCTTCCAATGGGCCTACTCCCAAAGGCCCCGCAATTATCTTATCATAACATATTTTGGTATGTTCAGCTTTTCAATATTGATGTATTGGCATGTGAAAGTTGAGATACTTTTGGTACTGCAACTGATGCCATCAGCCATCCCGCCAGTCAGTCATTGCTATGGCTCCTTACTGCTTTCATGGCAAATCCCCTTTTTAGCATTCTGTGTTCGCGTGTATGGGTTTGCTTTAGCGTTTAACTGCCGCATTCTCTGCACTTGCCACAATAATCTTATTAGGAGTTAGTTGTTCGAACCTAATCAATTACCAACGTAATTACAAACTTTACTAATCTGCTTACGTTGTGATTCATAGCGTTACGCGTTTGTATCGTATGTTTACGTCACACCAATAACCGCCACAACCAACACCAACACCGCCATTACCACTAACACCAACACGAACTCGAACAATGCCCAAAATGTGAACATATATAAGCTTTCGCCCGTATTTGAATTGGTTACAGGGTGAAGCAGATGTAAAACGAAAAAATTTTGAGCTAAAACAAAATGAATCCCATAATCGCAAAATATGGGCCCATATAGCCTGAAATGAAATTTGAAATATTGTATGTCCATTATGTGTGTAGGGCTCTCGTAGTGAGTTTTGGCCGATTCTTTATTAGGCTGCATTGCCGAGGAAACACTGGTCCTATTGGTCACACATTTTCCTGGAAATCATTTTCTAAAAATGATTCAAATTACCATATGCTTCTAATACATAGATTTCTAATACATGATTTCTATGGAAAAATGAAGGGTATAAAAAAATTGACAAAATTTTCGATAGAAATAAAATTTTGACAAAATGTTGTATAGAAATAAAATGATGACAAATTTTTCTATAGAAATAAAATTTTAACACAATTTTCTATAGAAATTAAATTTTCCATTTGTTTTGTTTTGTTATTGTTGGTTTTGTTCTTTAAGCATTGTTGTCGTTTTTTTATTTCAGCTTAAAACCATACATTGACTAAACTACAAGAGTAGCTTAACCAACAGAGGAAAAGAATGTTTGTCAAATTTATTTGGGCAAAGCCCTATAGACTGCAAGATGGTTGGATGGACGCACGTTTCGGAATTACCACATTCCTCATCAGCATCCTCTACTTGCAGCAAAACTATCAACCAATTATCAGAATAAATTCAGGCAGTTTATTAAACCCAACAAAAACCACACTTGAACCCTCCGAAAAAAGGTTTTACATTGATAGCCGGCTTATGCCAAATAAATTCGAAACAAACATATCTCTTTTCCTATGCCACTGTCAAATCATCGATTTGAATTCACATGGCTGGGTTTATTTTGAGCGTGCCTCCTCTTCTTTTTCCATTTGTTTTGTTTTGTTATTGTTGGTTTTGTTCTTTAAGCATTGTTGTCGTTTTTTTATTTCAGCTTAAAACCATACATTGACTAAACTACAAGAGTAGCTTAACCAACAGAGGAAAAGAATGTTTGTCAAATTTATTTGGGCAAAGCCCTATAGACTGCAAGATGGTTGGATGGACGCACGTTTCGGAATTACCACATTCCTCATCAGCATCCTCTACTTGCAGCAAAACTATCAACCAATTATCAGAATAAATTCAGGCAGTTTATTAAACCTTAAAGAACCTTAAGAACCTTAAAGAACAAAACCAACAATAACAAAACAAAACAAATGGAAAAAGAAGAGGAGGCACGCTCAAAATAAACCCAGCCATGTGAATTCAAATCGATGATTTGACAGTGGCATAGGAAAAGAGATATGTTTGTTTCGAATTTATTTGGCATAAGCCGGCTATCAATGTAAAACCTTTTTTCGGAGGGTTCAAGTGTGGTTTTTGTTGGGTTTAATAAACTGCCTGAATTTATTCTGATAATTGGTTGATAGTTTTGCTGCAAGTAGAGGATGCTGATGAGGAATGTGGTAATTCCGAAACGTGCGTCCATCCAACCATCTTGCAGTCTATAGGGCTTTGCCCAAATAAATTTGACAAACATTCTTTTCCTCTGTTGGTTAAGCTACTCTTGTAGTTTAGTCAATGTATGGTTTTAAGCTGAAATAAAAAAACGACAACAATGCTTAAAGAACAAAACCAACAATAACAAAACAAAACAAATGGAAAAAGAAGAGGAGGCACGCTCAAAATAAACCCAGCCATGTGAATTCAAATCGATGATTTGACAGTGGCATAGGAAAAGAGATATGTTTGTTTCGAATTTATTTGGCATAAGCCGGCTATCAATGTAAAACCTTTTTTCGGAGGGTTCAAGTGTGGTTTTTGTTGGGTTTAATAAACTGCCTGAATTTATTCTGATAATTGGTTGATAGTTTTGCTGCAAGTAGAGGATGCTGATGAGGAATGTGGTAATTCCGAAACGTGCGTCCATCCAACCATCTTGCAGTCTATAGGGCTTTGCCCAAATAAATTTGACAAACATTCTTTTCCTCTGTTGGTTAAGCTACTCTTGTAGTTTAGTCAATGTATGGTTTTAAGCTGAAATAAAAAAACGACAACAAATTAAATTTTGACAAAATTTTCTATAGAAATAAATTTTTTTTTCGGAGGGTTCAAGTGTGGTTTATTGTTGGGTTTAATGAACTGCCTGAATTTATTCTGATAATTGGTTGATAGTTTTGCTGCAAGTAGACTGATGAGGAATGTGGTAATTCCGAAACGTGCGTCCATCCAACCATCTTGCAGTCTATAGGGCTGTGGCCAAATAAATTTGGCAAACATTTTTTTCCTCTGTTGGTTAAGCTACACTTGTAGTTCAGTCAATCTATGGTTTTAAGCTGAAATCAAAAAAAACAACAACAATAAAATTTTGAAAAAATTTTCTATAGAAATAAAATTTTGAAAAAATTTTCTATAAAAATAAAATTTTGACAAAATTTTCCATAAAAATAAAATTTTGACAAAATTTTCTGTGGAAATAAAATGTTGACAAAATTTTCTATTGAAATACAATGTTTACAAAATTTTCAATAAAAATAAAATGTTTACAAAATTTTCAATAGAAATAAAATTTTAACAAAATTTTCTATAGAAATTAAAATTTGAAAAAATTTTCTATAGAAATAAAATTTTTACAAAATTTTCCATAGAAATAACATGTTTACAAAATTTTCAATAGAAATAAATTTTGAGAAAAATTTCTATAGAAAAAAAAATCTAGAAATAAAATGTTGATAAAATTTGCTATAGAAATAAAATTTTGACAAAATTTTCTATAGAAAAAAAATTTTGACAAAATTCTCTATAGAAATAAAATTTTGACAAAATTTTCTATAGAAACGAAATTTTGAAAAAAATTTATATAGAAAAAAAATTTTGACAAAATTTTTTATAGAAAAAGAATTTTGACAAAGTTTTATATAGAAATACAATTTTAACAAAATTTTCTATAGAAATAAAATTTTGAAAAAAGTTTCTATAGAAATAAAATTTTGACTAAATTTTCTATAGAAAAAACAATTGACAAAATTTTCTATGGAAATAAAACTTTGACAAAATTTTCTATAGAAATAACATTTTGACAAAATTTTCTATAGAAATAAAATTTTGATAAAATTTGCTATAGAAATAAAATTTTGACGAAATTTTTTATAGAAAAAAAATTTTGACAAAATTTTCTATAGAAATAATAGTTTTAACAAAATTTTCTATAGAAAAAAATTTGACAAAATTTTCTATAGAAATAAAATTCTGACAACATTTTTTATAGAAAAAGAATTTTGACAAAGTTTTATATAGAAATAAAATTTTAAAAACATTTTCTATAGAAATAAAATTTTGAAAAAAGTTTCTATAGAAATAAAATTTTGACAAAATTTTATATAGAAATAAAATGTTTACAAAATTTTCAATAGAAATAAAATTTTGACAAAATTTTATATAGAAATGCAATTTTAAAAAATTTTCGATAGAAATAAAATTTTTACAAAATTTTCTATGGAAATAAAATTTTGAAAAAATTTTCAATAGATATAAAATTTGCCAAATTTTATATAGAAATTCAATTTTAAGAAAATTTAGATAGAAATAAAATTTTGACAAAATATTTTATAGAAATAAAATTTTGACAAAATTTTCTATAGAAATAAAATTTTGACAAAACTTTCTATAGAAATAAAATTTTGACAAAATTTTCTATAGAAATAAAATTTTGACAAAATTTTCTATAGAAATGAAATTTTGCAAAAATTTTCTATACAAATGAAATTTTGCAAAAAAATTTTCTACAGAAATAAAATTTTGACAAAATTTTCTATAGAAATAAAATTTTGACAAAATTTTTTATAGAAATAAAATTTTGACAAAATTTTTTATAGAAATAAAATTTTGACAAAACTTTCTATAGAAATAAAATGTTTACAAAATTTTTTATAAAATTAAAATTTTGACAAAATTTTCTATAGAAATAACATTTTGAAAAAATATTCTAAAGAAATAAAATTTTGTCAAAATTTTCTATAGAAATAAAATTTTGACAAAATTTTCTATAGAAATGAAATTTTGAAAAAAATTTCTATAGAAAAAAAAAATTTTGACAAAATATTCTAAAGAAATAAAATTTTGACAAAATTTTCTATAGAAAAAAAAATTTTGACAAAATTTTCTATTGAAATAAAATTTTTACAAAATTTTCTATAGAAATGAAATTTTGAAAAAATTTTCTATAGAAAAAAAATTTTGACAAAATTTTATATAGAAATGCAATTTTGACAAAATGTTTTATAGAAATAAAATTTTGTTAAAATGTTCTATAGAAATAAAATGTTTACAAAATTTTATATAGAAATGCAATTATAAAAAATTTTCGATAGAAATAAAATTTTGACAAAATTTGCTATAGAAATAAAATTTGGCAAAATTTTCTATAGAAATGAAATTTTGAAAAAATGTTTTATAGAAATAAAATTTTGACAAAATTTTCTATAGAAATAAAATTTTGACAAAATTTTCTATAGAAATAAAATGTTGACAAAATTTTATATGGAAATAAAATATTGACAACATTTTCTATAGAAATAAAATGTTTACCAAATTTTCTATAGAAATAAAATTTTGACGACATTTTTTATAGAACTAAAATTTTGACAAAATTTTCTATAGAAATAAAATTTTGACACAATTTTCTATAAAAATAAAATTTTGACAAAATTTTCTATGGAAATAAAATTTTGACAAAATTTTCTATAGAAATAAAATTTTGACAAAATTTTCTATAGAAATACAATTTTTAGAAAATTTTGTATAGAAATGAAATTTTGAAAAAATTTTCTATAGAATTGAAATTTTGAAAAAAATTTCTATAGAAATAAAATTTTGACAAAATTTTCTATAGAAATTACATTTTGAAAAAAATTTTATAGAAATAAAATTTTGAAAAAATTTTCTATAGAAATAAAATTTTGACAAAATTTTCTATAGAAATAAAATTTTGACAAAATTTTCTATAGAAATAAAATATTGAAAAAATTTTCTATGGAAATAAAATTTTGACAAAATTTTCTATGGAAAAAAAAATTTACGAAATTTTCGATAAAAATAAAATTTTTACAAAATTTTCTATGGAAATAAAATTTTGAAAAAAATTTCTATGGAAATAAAATTTTGACAAAATTGTCAATAGAAATAAAATTTTGACAAAAATTTATATAAAAATGCAATTTTAAGAAATTTTCGATAGAAATAAAATTTTGACAAAATATTTTTTAGAAATAAAATTTTGACAAAATTTTCTATAGAATTAAAATTTTGACAAAATTTTTTATAGAAATAGAATTTTGACAAAATTTTATATAGAAATAACATTTTAACAACATTTTCTATAGAAATAAAATTTTGTTAAAACAAGTATATACGGCCGTAAGTTCGGCCAGGCCGAATCTTATGTACCCTCCACCATGGATTGTTTAGGAACTTCTACTAAAGGCTGTCATCCACAATCGAATTACTTGGGTTGCGATAACACTTGCCGATGGCAAGGTATCGTAAAACTTTTTAACACTGTCTTCTAAATTGTAAGTTAGTCCATAAGGGGTATATATTAAACAAAAAAAGGCAGATTAAATACGTGTATAATTCAGTTTGACAAAATTTTCTATAGAAATAAAATTTTGACAAAATTTTCTATAGAAATAAAAACTTGTCAAAATTTTCTATAGAAATAAAATGTTGACAAAATTTTCTATGGAAGTAAAATGTTGACAAAAATTTCTATAGCAATAAAATTTTGACAAAATTTTCTATAGAAATAAAATGTTGACAAAATTTTCTATAGAAATAAAGTGTTGACAAAATGTTCTATAGAAATAAAATGTTGACAAAATTGTCTATAGAAATAAAATGTTGACAAAATTTTCTACAGAAATAAATTTTTTACAAAATTTTCTATAGAAATAAAATTTTGACAAAATTTTCTATGGAAATAAAATGTTGACAAACATTGCTATAGAAATAAACTTTTTACAAAACTTTCTATAGAAATGAAATTTTGACAAAACTTTCTATAGTAATAAAATGTGACAATTTTTACATGGCTGTTAGAGGCCATATACTAACGAAATGTACCAAATTTCAACCGCATCGGATGACTTTTGCTCCTCCAAGAGGCTCCGGAGGTCAAATCTGGGGATCGGTTTATATGGGAGCTATATATAATTATGGACCGATATGGACCAATTTTTGCATGGTTGTTAGAGACTATATACTAACACCACGTACAAAATTTCAATCGGGTAGGATGAAGTTTGCTCCTCCAAGAGGCTCCAGAGGTCAAATCTGGGGATCGGTTTATATGGAGGCTATATATAATTATGGACCGATATGGACCAATTTTTGCATGGTTGTTAGAGACAGTATACTAACATCAGGTACCCAATTTCAAACGGATCAGATGAATTTTGCCCCTCCAAGAGGCTCCGGAGGTCAAATCTGGGGATCGGTTTATATGGGAGCTATATATAATTATGGACCGATATATACCAGTTTTTGCATGGTTGTTAGAGACCATATACTAACACCACGTACCAAATTTCAATCGGGTAGGATGAAGTTTGCTCCTCCAAGAGGCTCCAGAGGTCAAATCTGGGGATCGGTTTATATGGAGGCTATATATAATTATGGACCGATATGGACCAATTTTTGCATGGTTGTTAGAGACCGTATACTTAGACCACGTACCAAATTTCAACCGGATCGGATGAATTTTGCTGCTCCGGAAGGATACGCAAGCCAAATTTGGGGATCGGTTTATATGGGGGCTATACGTAAACGTGGGCCGATATGGCCCATTTTCAATACCATCCGACCTACATCAATAACAACTACTTGTGCCAAGTTTCAAGTCGATAGCTAGTTTCGTTCGGAAGTTACCGTGATTTCCACAGACGGACGGACAGCCGGACAGACGGACAGACGGACGGACGGACATGCTTAGATCGACTCAGAATTTCACCACGACCCAGAATATATATACTTTATGGGGTCTTAGAGCAATATTTCGATGTGTTACAAACGGAATGACAAAGTTAATATACCCCCATCCTATGGTGGAGGGTATAAAAAATTAAATCGATTTCTCAAAAAAAAAACCACAAAAATCCCCAAATTTATGGAAATTCCTCAACAAAGCCCCAAGTCCCCAACTCAGAAATTTCATTCCCATTCAAGAAAAAATATCCCCAATGTGGGGAAAAGTCCCCAATACTGGCAATGCTGCCTGGGAATTAACCTACTTAAATTTTAAGTTCACAAAAGAAATACGAGTTTTTTGTTAAAAATTTAATTGTTTTCTTTAGCGAATTTCTATTAATTTTTTTATTTATTTAATAAAAATTTTAATGTATGCCGATTGTAAAAATCAATTAATTTTTTAATTAAAAATTAACAAAAATGTTCATCACTGATTTGGTCTTACGAGTTCGATTAACAAGTTTATTATATCAATTAATTAAATTAAATTAAATTCAACTTCAATCAACTATTTAATTGGAAATAGAATTCAAACAAATTTTGTTCCGATTGGATCAACTTTAAATATATGTTTATGGGATCATAATTCTAATTGTAATAATTCTATAAACCACCAAATTTGAATGTTTTGAGATGGTATCTTATATGTAGATCTTCAAAGTGGTGCAGAGTATATTATAGTAGGCCCCGTCCGACATTAGACTTCCCTTGCTTGATTTTTATTAACAGTGTGCTGCTCCCCAAGAGATTTGTAGAAGTTGAAAAAAGTTTGTCCAAATTATTTCAGATTTAACTATATGTATATGGGAACATGGACCTTTATAAAGCAACCAACAAATTTGAAGCATTTGAAATGGTAGCGAAAATGTAGATCTACAAAGTGGTGCAAGGTATAATATAGTCGACTAAAGGTTTTCCTTACTTGTTTTTAATGAGGTTTATTGCCCCAATAAATTGAATAAAGTGTACTTAAGTGGGTCGGCATTTTAAATTCAAGGTATATGTAATGACCGACTTCACATAACCTAACCTAACATATTGATACTTTAACCGAAATCCAATCTTACATACATTTCAATAATGTCACCCTGTATTGCCAACTATAAGCCATCTTTTTCTATATACACGCGTATTATTGTATTCATCAGTTGAGTATTGCCTGAATTGATCCAATATTTGAGTTTTAGCAACTTCATTCAACTATGCTTAATGTGATGAGTTAAATTACGAGAGCAAATGAGTCTCACCAAATTTTCATTAGGATATGTGGCCTAATCTTAGTACAAGCTAAATAACATAACATTGAACTTTTCCACTAACTACAAAATCTAAATAACATACTCACACACACACACATACATACCCTAGACAAGTGAGAAAATGGGTTGATGCTCTGTAATAGGATGATGATGGGGTACCACTTACTGTCTGCAAAAAAAAAGGAAAACAGAATGCAATACAGTTAGATAAACTTGTGTCGATAATTGTTCGTATTATATAATAGATCTCGTATAAGGATTACCAACAGAATCATTGGGGCGTGTAATGAAACAATGTTTTTTTTTTGCTATATAATAAGGTTATTAACAGATTGATTCATATGGAATTTAGAAAGCAATTAACAATGCTTTATTATACATATATAATTAATTTATTATCTAAATGATTGTGATGTGATCTTATTCTGATTCAATCACGAATATGCCAATACCAATCAAAAAATTAATTAGAGATTAAAATATTCTTCATTAAAAAATTAATTGATTTATTTTCGACACTTTCACTTAATATCCCAGCAAAAAAAAAAGTGTCGTCAAAAAGTAGTGAAAATGTTCTTTTTGAATCCGGAAGTGGTGCAAGTAATTTTAACGTGGGCTTGTAATAGGACCGATGACCACTATTTCAACAGCCATTGCACTGAATTTGCATCACTTCTTAAGGTGTGATTCCAAATTAACATTATGTTACTTCTATAGTAATTCACTGTATTGGATGGGAATTAAAAAATTTTTTGATATTTTGCCAAATAAATAATTTTAGTTTTTTTATGATTTTTAGAACAACTTCCAAATTTCTTTGCTGGGATGTTAGTTGGTACAATTGTAAAGTTTATTAATTTTTATAGAAAATTTAGTTAAAATTTTATTTGTGTAGAAAATTTTGTTAAAATTTTATTTCTATTAGGAAATTTTTTCAAAATTTTATTTCTGCAGAAAACTTTGTCAAAATTTTATTTCTGCAGAAAATTTTGTCAAAATTTTATTTCTAAAAAAAATTTTGTCATAATCTGATTTCTGTTGAAAATTGTATTTCTATAGAAAATTTTGTCAAAATTTTATTTTTATAGACAATTTTGTTAAAATTTTATTTCTATAGAAAATTTTGTTAAAATTGTATCGTTAGCTTAATGTGTAAAGGTGCTAAGTCAACCTTTTACAAAAAGAAAAGTGGATTAAGATGCAGTTCGACAGATAAATCAAAAATACATAGATTACCATAAAAATATATATTAAATTTCTGTTTTTATCTCTGTTTGGTAATGAAGTGTAAAAGTGTTAAGTAAGCATCTGTTAAAATATGTTTGCTTAATCAAATTTTAGGTTGAGTAGGCTTTGCTAAAACATTTTAATAGCAATTGTTTGTGTGCGATTTTGCGGAAAGTTTACTGTTTTTATTGAAAGCATTTATGGTAACTACATTTACAATTTTTCGAAAATAGGTTTATTTCACAATTTATTAAATTTTTTTGTCTCTCTTGTAAAATTTCAAAAATTTGACTTAGCACTTTTACACATTAAGCTAACTGTATTTCTTTGAAAATTTTGTCAAAATTTAATTTTTTTCAGAAAATTTTATTTCCAGAGACAATGTTGGTTAAAATTTTATTTCTGTATAAAATTTTCTCAAATTTATATTTCTGTAGAAAATTTTGTAAAAATTTTATTTCTATAGAAAATTTTGTTAAAATTTTATTTTTATAGAAAATTTTGTTAAAATTTTATTTCTAGAGAAAATTTTGGTCAACATTTTATTTTTGTAGAAAATTTTATTCCTATAGAAAATTTTGTTTAAATTGTATTTCAATACACAATTTTGTTAAAATTTTTAGCTTAGATAATTTTGTCAAAATTTAATCTTTATCGAATCATTTGTTAAAATTATATTTCCAGATTCCAAAATTTTATTACTGTAGAAAATGTTGTCAAAATTGTATTTCTGTATAAAATTTTCTCAAATTTATATTTCTGTCGAAAATTTTATCAAAATTTAAATTCTGTGGACAATTTTATCAAAATCTTATTTCTGTAGAAAATTTTATCAAAATTACATTTATATAGAACATTTTATCAAAATTTTATTTCTATAGAAAATTTTGTTCACATTTTATTTCTATAGAAAATTTTTATTAAAATTTTATTTCAATAGACAATTTTGTTAAAATTGTATTTCTTAGAAAATTTTGTCAAAATTTTATTTCTAGGGAAAATTTTGGTCAAAATTTTATTTTTTTAGAAAATTTTTTCAAAATTTTATTTCCATAGAAAATTTTGTTAAAATTTTATTTCTATAGAACATTTTGTCAAAATTTTATTTCTTAGAACATTTTGTCAAAATTTTATTTCTAGAAAAAATGTTGGTCAAAATTTTATTTTTGTGGAAAATTTTGTCACAATTTCATTTCTGTATAAAATTTTCTCAAATTTCTATTTCTGTCGAAACTTTTGTCAAAATTTGATTTTTGTAGAAAATTTTGTCAAAATCTTACTTTTGTAGAAAATTTTTTCAAAATGTTATTTCAGTAGAAAATTTTGTCTAGATTTTATTGTTGAAAATTAAGAAAATTTTGTAAAAATTTTATTTTTATACATTTTTTTTGTCAAAATCTTATTTCTGTAGAAAATTGTATTTCTTAGGAAATTTTGTCAAAAAATTTTTTTATAGAAAATTTTGTTAAAACTTTATTTCCAGAGAAAATTTTAGTCAAAAGTTTGTTTCTATAGAAAATGTTGTCAAAATTTTATTTCTGTATAAAATTTTCTCAAATTTATATTTCTGTCGAAAAGTTTATCAAAATGTAACTTCTGGAGAAATTTTTGTCAAAATCTTATTTCTGTAGAAAATTTTGTCAAAATTATATTTCTATATTTTATTCCTATAGAAAATTTTGTTAAAATTTTATTTCTATAGAACATTTCGTCAAAATTTTATTTCTTAGCAAAATTTGTCAAAATTTTATTTCTATTTGTTAAAAATGTATTTCTTAAAAAATTTTGGTCAAAATTTTATTTTTGTAGAAAATTTTGTCAAAATTTTATTTCTGTATACAATTTTCTTAAATTTCTATTTCTGTAGAAAATTTTGTCAAAA